>NW_028227264.1:38432500-38645000 GCF_978045245.1 Mus caroli
GTATGTGAGTGTGTGTGAACATGTGTGTGTGAGCATATGTGTGTGTATGTGTGTGTGAGCATATGTGTATGTGCATGTGTATGTGTGTGTGTGTGTGTACGTGTGTGTGCATGTGTGAGTCTATGTATGTGAGTGTATGTGTGTGTGTGAGCATATGTGTATGTGCATGTGTATGTGTGTGTGTGTGTACGTGTGTGTGCATGTGTGAGTCTATGTATGTGAGTGTGTGTGTATGTGTGTGTGAGCATATGTGTATGTGCATGTGTATGTGTGTGTGTGTGTATGTGTGTGTACATGTGAGTATGAGCCTGTGTATGTGAGTGTGTGTGAACATGTGTGTGTGAGCATATGTGTGTGTATGTGTGTGTGAGCATATGTGTATGTGCATGTGCATGCAAGTGCCTACACATGCATGTGGGGAGCCAGAGGACAACCACAGTATCATTCCTCAGGTATTGTCCACCTTTTTTCTAATAATCGGGGTCTCTTACTAGTCCAGAACTTTTCTAGTGGGCTAGGCTGACTGACCAGCAAGTCCCAAAGAGGTACCTATCTCTACCACTCAAATGTTGGGATTATAAGCATGTGCCACTGTGCCATTTTAAGAAGAACTTCTTCATCAAAATTGGCAGGAAAAAAAATCATCTCCATGCTGAGAAAGTAAGATCTGAGGACCTACTATGTGCAAGGCACTGGGCTATGCTCGCTTCCACCATGGTTGGTTCTTGAAGTATGATAAGAGATTACTAAGATTTGGGGGTCATAAAAAAAAAAAAAAGACATTAGCCAGGCAGGAATTTGATCTCAGGCACAGGCAGGGGGATTTCTGTGAGTTCAAGTAGAAGGGGACCTAGCTGGAACAAAGAAGGGATCAGTGGAAAGAGGAGAAGGACAAGAGGGGATAAAGGAGTTGAACATGATTGAAATACATTATCAGCATTATAAAACATTAACATATGCTACTAAAACTTGACAGATTACTAATCTGGGCTTGGTGGCACACACTTATAATTCATGCACTTGAGAGGCTGAGGCAGGGCAATTTTGGCTTTGAGGCTAGCCTGGTCTACATAAGGAGACTCTGTCTCAAGAAACCAGGAAGTTGCCGGGCATGGTGTCTCTCGCCTTTAATCCCAGCACTTGGGAGGCAGTGGCAGGCAGATTTCTGAGTTCAAGGCCAGCCTGGTCTACAGAGTGAGTTCCAGGACAGCCAGGGCTACACAGAGAAACCCTGTCTTGAAAAAACCAAACCAAACCAAAACAAAACAAAACAAAACAAAGAAACCAGGAAGTGGGGCTAGAAAGACGGCTCAATGTTTAAGAGCTGCTCTTACAAAGGACCCTTGTTTGGTTCCCAGCACCCACATGGTAGCTCAGTTTCAGGAGATCCAATGTAAGTCTGGCATGCCTGTGGTACACTCAATACATACAGGAAAAACACCCATGCACATAAGCTAACAATAATAAATAACGTCTTTGAAGTGACCCACCCCTGTGTGGGTCTGAGGTAGATACCCTGCATATATGCTATGGTCGTGTAGGATATTCTTGTGAGACTCCTAACAGTGGGAGTGGGGGCTGTCTCTGACTCTTTTGGCTGCTCTTGGGACTCTTCTCCCCTACTAGATTGCCTCATCCAGCCTTGATGTGAGCATCTGTGCCTCATGTTGTAGCTTGTTATGCCGCACTCAGTTGATATTCCTGGGAGGCCTGCTCTGTCTCTCCCTCTCTTTCTCTCTCTCTCTCTTAAGAGAAATAGAAGAGGAATTGATCTGGGAGAAAGGGGAGGTAGGAGGGAGGGATGGAAGTGTAGAGGGAAAGGCCTGTGTTTGGGATGTAATATACAAGAGAAAAAAGAAAGAGAGAGAGAGAGAGAGAGAGAGAGAGAGAGAGAGAGAGAGAGAGAGAGAGAGAGAGGAAGGAAGGAAGGAAGGAAGGAAGGAAGGAAGGAAGGAAGGAAGGAAGGAAGGAAGGAAGGAAGAAAGAAAGAAAGAAAGAAAGAAAGAAAGAAAGAAAGAAAGAAAGAAAGAAAGAAAGAAAGAAAGAAAGAAAGAAAGGAGATAGAGAGAAAAGGGAGGGAAGGAAGTAAGAAAGAATAAAAAAAGTCTTTATGTAAAACAAGAAACCAGAAAGAAAGACAAAAAGGACTTCTATGGATTAAGAGAGGTACAGGGTCATTACTAGTTAAAATTTAACTTCAAAGCTGGGAGATAGTGGCACACAACTTTGATCCCAGCACTCAGGAGGCAGAGGCAGGCAGATCTCTGAGATCGAGGCCAGCTTGGTCTACAGAGCAAGTTCCAGGACAGCCTGGACAGCACAGAGAAATCCTGTCTCAAAAAAAGAAAAAAATTAACTTTAAAAATACTCAAAGGCTGAAACTAAATAAAATAGGAAACTGTAGTTCTCTGAGCAAAGTCACAGCATACAAACATATAAAATATGCTCATGCCTTTAAGAGCTGGAGAGATGTCTCAGTTGGTAGTGTTTGCCTCACAAGCATGAGGACCTAAGTTCAGATCTCAGGGAAAAAGACAGGCACAGCAGCTCCAATCTGTGATCCTATCGTTAGGAAGGTAGCGACAGGACAATCCCAGGAACTTGCTGGCCAGCCAGTTTGGCAGCATCAGCAAGATCCAGACTCATCTGGAGAGCAACAGAAGGTTCTAGAAGTCAGCCTCTGGCCCACATACACACTCACCCATGTATATATGTATACACACACACACCCCACATATACATACAAATAGGTAAATAAAATAGCACACACCTCAAGATGATTCCTCCCCTCATTCACTCATTGCTGATGGGAGTGCAAACTTTTACAGCCATTTGGAAATCAGTGAGGCTGCTTCTCAAGAAGATGGGAATGGATCTCCCTGAAGATCCAGCCATACCACTCTTGGGTCTATCCCCAAAGGACACTTCATCCCGCCACAAAGACACTTGCTCAACTGTGTTCATTGCTGCTCTGTTCATAATAGCCAGAAATTGGAAACAGCCTAGATGTCCCTCAATAGAAAAGTGGATAAAGAAAATGTGTACACTTAGACAATGGAATATTACTCAGAGATTTTTTTTTAAAAAATGATACCATGCAATTTGCAGGTAAATGGATGGAATTAGAAAAAAAATCATCTTGAGTGAGCTAATATTCTCTTCTATTTTAATATTAGCTGTTAAATCAGTAATAGCCATGCTACAATCCATAGAACCACAGAGAGTAAGTATAGAGTAAGGAACCAGATGATACAGACAGACATTGGTAGGAGAGGAAACTAGAATAAATAGTTATGGATGAATGGGAGGATCAAATGGGAAGCGGGGAGAGACAGGAATGAGGAAGGAACTGGGAGGAGAGACATCTAAAATTAAAGGCCATTTAATTAATTAGTGTGGAAACCTAATGCATTAGAAACTTCCTAAAAATATATACACATGTACACATGTGAAGGCAATCTAAATAAAATCACTAAGCAATGGGGGACAGAAAGCCCCAACTGGCCATTGAGAAGAGACTTTTGTTTGGCAAATGAAGCTTACAGTATCAATATTGGGTTACATCTAATAAAGTTGTTGGCCAAAGGGGTCTCATGGTCCCCAGACAACCCGGGCCATTGCCAAGACAATAGACGGGTCTCCAAAAACTGACAGCAGGCCCCATTGCTGAAGATATGACCATGGAGATGTTGAGTTGGCCTTTACCAATGTGTTCTAATGTCTTTGGTATAGGGAGGTACTCTGGACCCTATCAAAAGAGAAACAAAAACATCATCCCAGCCACAACTCCTTTGATCTACAATGGTATCCTGCTCTGAAGATAGGCTAGAGCAATGGTGGCATGAAGCTTGAGGGAGGAACCAACCAATAAGTCAGATCACTGACTTAAGGCCCACTCCACAAGGTGGAACCCATACCTGACACTGCTTGGGTGACAAAGAACCAGAGTCTAGATAGCTCAGGGATCTAGAGTAAAACCAAATACTATTGGTCAAAAAAAAAAAAAAGTAGTAATAAATAATAAAATTACTCCTAATGGAAACACCTTATAGGTCCCACCTGTAACCACTCCGCTTGGAGAGTTGGGCGACACTACAGTGAGCTACTACTATGGGTAGAGAGATGGAGGAGAAAGAGAAGTGGAACGACCTGTGTACTGTGAAATGAGGTGGAACTAGAGACGAAAGGGTGACAGGATCAGCCTGATGTGAGCAGCCTGTCCGTCCTACCATCTGAGGCCATGGTGATGCCTTGGCCTGTGCTGCCTCAGAGGGAACAAGTCTGGGTCCGTAATCCTGCAGCAGGAAGGGTCTGTGTCAATGCCCGTGGCCCATGCTACCACTGAAGGCCATGCCAGTGTTCCTGGTCTGCGCAGTCTCCTGGAGCCATGTTGTTGTCCCAGGGCCGGGCAGGGCTGGCCCCGCCCCTCACGCCTTGCAATGCTTGCCCTGTCACACAGCCAGCAGGAGAGAGGGCCTGCATCTTGCCTGGGCAGCAAAGTAGAGCTGGCCCTGGTGGGGTGGGTGCGGGAAAACTATCCCTACCCCTCAACAGGCAGTGCTGGAGAGATGGCCCTGGTGGCCTGGCTGCAAAACAGCCTGTCTGCTTCTTGCCAACTGCTACGTGCATGAGAAATGTCCCACCCTTCACCTAGGCAATGTGGAAGAGCTGAACTTTGTGATGAGGGCACAGGAGAGCTGGCAGGCTGACCAACTCAACTACCACCCAGGCACCGATCCAGGGCTTCGAGTTTGCCCACGCCAACATCTACCCCATCTGTGAACTGCTGGAGCATGTAAGAGGCTGGTCCTGCAGATCCAAAGTCGCATGGTCTCCGTGACACACCATAACAACAGAATATCTGAGAGGAGTCCCACTGAGGACCCAATATTGATAGTGTAGCAGAAGCCAGAGGCCTTGGACCAGACCAAGGACTCATGGCAATGAACATTGGCAAGTAAAGATGTTTGGGCAAAGGGTATAATGTGTGACACACTGTGACACACTCCAACTTCCACAGGGACATGGTTTTTCTTATTTTTTTATATAATTTTAACTCTTTTTTTGTTTGTTTGTTTTCTTTGGGGGGGGCGATTGCATGGGCAGAAACAAGGGGACGAATGAGATTGGGGTGAGTGAATAATGTGAAATTCACAAAGAATCGATTAAAAGTTAAAATAAAAAGTACCCCTAGTGACAGTCTCCTATACCCATAGCTCAGTGCCTTGTTCAGCAGGCTTCTGCCTGCAGCAGATGGGAACAAATACAGAGACCCACAGCCAGACATTACGCAGAGAGAGAAAGACCTTGGAACACTCCACCCCAAATAAAATGTCTTCATCAAATCTCTCCCCTCAGGGTTCAGGAAACTCACAGAAGAGGAGGCAGAAAGAGTGTAAGAGCCAGAGGAGATAGAAGATACCACGGAAACATGGCACTATAAATCAACAGGGTTGATGACGTACAGATGCACAGACACTGAGGCAGCAAGCACAAGGCCTGCACTGGTCTGCACCAGGTCCTCTGCGTATACGCGATGGCTTCCAGTTTAGTGTTTTTCTGGGATTCCTAAGTGTGTGAACACGTGGGTGTCTGATTCTTGTGCCTCCTTTTGGGCCTTTTTCTTTCTTTTTGTTTATCTTGTTCAACTCTGATACAATAATTTTTATTTTATATTATTATATTTTATTATAATCCCTCAGAAGCCTGTTCTTTTCTAATGAAAGGCCAAAAGGGGGTGGATCCAGATGAGAGGGGTGGTGGGAAGAAACTGAGGGTGGGGGGAACAGAGGGAGGGGGAAACATCATCAAGCTATTTTGAGAAAAGAAATCTATTCTCAATACAATGAGGAAAAAAATGTCCCCAAGACAACAAAACAAGCAAACAAAGAAACCAAAACCCCAACTGTCAACTTGACACAGCCTAGAAAGACTTATAGCCTGGCTTGCAAATGTTTCCTCCATGTTGATATTCTTAGGCATTATGCTTTGCAGTAGTCAGCAATAATTCTCCTAAATGCGTATGCAGAACATATCTAACCAAGCCAGTGGTAGGCATATAGAGGTTATGGCCATGTGCTCTGGGTTGTTGCAAACAGTACTACAATGAATGCAGACCCTTGCATTTGCAATCTTAGGTACCAAAGGTACCCTTAGAACAGATATCACCAAGAACTGAGTTGGGTTTTGTTTTTTGTTTTTTGTTTTACAGAACAGAAACCTGTTAGAGAAGCGCCCTAATCCTCTCACCCTCTGAAAGCATCTTCCTTGAAGTCCCTTTCCCCGGAGACCTTCCATGTGCAGGAGGGACACACACCAGAAGTGTGGTTTGGGGCTCACACAAGGTGAGCGACACAAAGGAAGTGAGGACTGTTTTATCATAGAAACAACTTAACAGGATGTGGTTTCATCTCCATCCAGGTGAGAAGTTCGAAGGAGACCAGCATTTACACAAGGAAGCCACAGCCAGTGCCTGAGTTCAATTTTGACTGATGCCACAGCCACAATTACAGCAGTTTTATTTTCCTGACTTTACAAAGACTGAAAATTGGTGTGACTTTAAATGTTCCTTGAACATCTCAAGGCCCTGAAACTTGACCTATATCCACCATTAACTTTTTTTTTTCACTGTGGGGTTGGGGTATGTGAAAGGAATATATATATATATATATATATATATATATATATATGTGTGTGTGTGTGTGTGTGTGTGTGTGTGTATCCAAAGACATTCACTGATAACCACTTCTTGATTTAAAAATTCAAAAGAGATAGTTTGGCACATTTAATAGAAGTCTTTCCAAACTAGTGGCTTCCAAAGCTTGTCAGTCTGATTAATTTATAAATTGAATGCTAAATCGTCATTGTAGATTCCTGGAGGTCAGCAGGAGAAAAAGTGACTCGCGTAAGCATCAAGCAGGTTATAATTTAACCAGTGAATCCTATTTTAGGTGACCACATCCCCGGCGCAGAAAACAAAGTGTTTGTTCAACAGTTTTCTCTGCTTTCGTCTTTGAGGTACGAAGGCAATTACGATTGAGTAATATGAATTGCTTCTACTCCAGCTTTTCTGAAACGCTCGAATTGACCCTAATTTACAGACAACAGCAAGATAAAAGTCATGGCCTAATGATACGGTTGTGCCCTTTATCCAGCTGCATGGGGTAAGTCATCCAGGTCACATGCTTATTCGAAAAAGCAAGATTTTAGAACATGACGTTCTTTAGATTAATCAAGGACCCCTGTTTGGTGTTTGGCGGTCACACCGATCCCCCTGCAGTTTTCAGACTCCAGTGCTCACGGCTCTCCCCTTATTCGAGCATTTATTTATTCGGTGGTCATTTTGCAGCACCTCTTCCAGGCTGACCTGTATTAAGTGTTGGCAAAAACAACAACCTGTTGCCTTGTGTCATTTACAAGTCCATTTCCCCAGCGCAGACTCATTTGGCCATGCACGCAGTTTAAGGTCACGGACTCATCCCCATGGTTTCTGCCCTCTCAAGGCGGGCTTGGTGAATGGATTCATAGGTGCACCAGAGAATGAATGAGAGAACTTACAAAGCCTCGTATCTGGGCTGTTTTGTGTTTTTATCAAGATTATCAAGCATCTTATCTGTGTTTCTCTTTAACTTTCTTTGCCTGGAAAAGCAATGTTGACACCGGCCAGAAGCAACCCCCCCCCTTCCCCTCCCCCAGAGGTCCTCAGTGGCCTCGGAGTTTTTGCTGAGACTGTTTTGGCGAAGGAGCAATCTCTGTGTGGGGCGACACAATGTCTCGGCCCTTCTCTGCCCCTATTTTCAAACCAAACAAGTCTCTATGAGGAGTTTGGCAAGTGGACCGTAATCTCAATTCCTAGCGCTGCTGTTAGAGAATAATTTGAAATGTGGCTAAAACGCTATTTAAGTAGGTTTTCCTTTACATCTATAACCGAGGAGCCAACAAGTCCCTGGGGAAACCACAAGGTCGGCTGAGCTGATGCGCTTTTGGAGCTTAGGGGTGACTGGTAGGCAGAATCAGGAAATGAACCGCATCCAGACGCAGCTAAAAATAATTCAGCGCTTTCCACCGGCCCCACAGACAGAAATGCCATCTGTGGTGAGTCCCTGCACCAAAGCCAGAGTTTCAGTCTTACCGAGCATGCTCTGTGCTGATGAACAACCATATTCCCACCCAACCCACAATTTTTTTTTCAAACTTTTCTCTTAAAACTTTATAAATACCTTCTAGATCATCCCAATCTTAAAACCTTTCCAAGAATCACTTTGAAAGACCTCTATAAACAAATAAGATGCTCCTAAAACAAAAAGCTCTACTTTTCTGCCTGTGCTCCCTCATGATTCTCACTTCTTTTTAAAAGATTGTTCAGGTTTTGCCTCAACTGTGACATTTAAACCTTCTCGGAAATGTGTGTGTGTGTGTGTGTGTGTGTGTGTGTGTGTGTGCGCGCGCGTGCGCGCACTTGAACACAGAACCTTGCTGTATCGCTGAGCTATGTTCCCAGCCATGAAAATGTTCTGGTGTAAAGTACCAAAATCATTTGCTCATTTCATTTTAAGATTTATTTTATTTTACATGATGAGTGTTTTGCCTGCATGTGTGTGTGGAAACCATGTATATGAGTGGTGTCCAAGAAGGCCAGAAAAGGGTATCAGATCCCCTGAGACTGGAATTATAGAGGTAATGAGCTACCATGTTTGCTGGGAACCAAACCTGGGTCCTCTGCAAGGACAGCCAGTGCTCTTGAGTCACCCTCCTCCGGTCCCTTCTGCTCATCTTTTGACATAGAAGTTCATTGATCTTCCAAGCACAGAGCATCATGCCTCTCAGACAGTGCCTTCCCACAAAAGCTCACAGTTGGGGGAGGCACTGAAAGGACCTGCACCAACTGCCTCGAGATTGGTCCCTCCAAGGAGGACAGCCATGCCTGGCACTAGCAAGATGAAAGCATCCATAGCCTATCTCTGCCCTTAGTGGAGCTAGATGCACTCTAGCAAAAGCTCAAAACTGGCACTCTTCTCATAATCACTCTTGTTCCCTGTAGACCCCTTCAACACACACACACACACATACACACACACACACATACATGCATGCATATGCACACACGCACGCACACGAACGTTTTGTGACCGTGAGTCACTTAAAAGAGAGAAAATAGAATTTTATGCCTGAGAACGAAGAGCTACACTGACTTTGCTAGGAGAAAGAAGGCTTTGTACGGTAACATCACAGCATGGACTTCGGCACTGTGCAGGCCTGAGGAAGTGCACTGCTACTTGCTAGTTGTGTGGTCAGCACAAGATAGTTCATCTCTCTGAAAATGAGATGCTAGGGCTGTCTGACTGGGTTGTCAGAAGTCTATGAAGTAGGCAGAGCATGCAGCTGTGACACAGGGCTCTTCAAGTCCTTAGAACCTGGCAGGTTGTGAGTGTTCCCTCATTGCGTTTTTATGAGGGTGTGTGTGTGTGTGTGTGTGTGTGTGAAAGAGAAACAGACAGACAGACAGACAGACAGAGATTCTTGTATTTTATTTTTGAATTCTGGTTTGTTGTTTGTTTGTTTTTCTTTCTTTCTTTTTAATGTATATGGATGCTTTGCCACAATGTATATTGTGTACACCACGTGTATGCAGTGCCCAAGGAACTACAGTTATAGCCAGTTGTGAGCTGCCAGGTGTGCTAGGAACTGAACCCTGGTCCTCTGAAAGAGCAACAGTACTCTTAGCCCTGAACTGTCTCTCCCACCTCTATTTGTTCTCTAAAGAGAGAAGTGCCCCAGACCCTCTGGGTCCCTTTGTCTGCGTGGACAGGGTCTCTAGTTGCAGGTGGACAAGGAGTTGGCAGGTGACAGATTAACACACGAGATTGTGTAGAATCTGAATGTATTGTCACAAAGTGAACACCAGTCTTATATAGTACAGAAAATACAAGGGGTCGGAAGTCACAGCAGGCAAAGTACACTGAAGTTACCTGATACAAAACAAAGGAATGACTTCAAAAGGATTTACAGGAACCAGGTAAATGTTTACAGTAAAGATAAAGCAGTCCTGTCTAGGGTCAGCTTAGTGACAGGCAAGGATTTCACACTCTAGTGCTATACCTTTGAACTTTGTGAAGGCTAGCACCAGGGGGTTCTGCTCTTGGGAGGCCTCATGAATAATGCAATATCACAACCTCCCTATCTCTTAGGCCTTGCTAAATTCTTATATGAGTGTAACTTTTAAGTATCTGGAAAATCTCCATTTGTCAGAAGAATTTACCAACTTGCTTCTAATATGCAATGTAGCCTGTACTGAAGATTTCTATCTCAGTGTGATTCCCTGGCTCTTTTATTCCCTTGATTGGGTGCAATTTGCTACTGTCCTTAGTAGACCAGCTCTGAGCTACTGGCTCCATCTTTTGTAATGCTTAATCAGTTACTGAATAGGTTAACTTCCTTACTGCATTCTTACAGGGTTTTAAGCTCGGGTTCTGGGACCTTGGAACACTGGGGAGACTTAATTATAACAGAATTTTTCCGTACACCAGACTAACGCAGGAATAGGGTATGAGTATATGGGTAAATGAGACCGCCAAAGCTCCAGGGGGGGAGTTTCCTTGAAACTCTTTTCCTCGTGAGTGCTTTCAGACTTTTTTCAGACTTTTTCAGCCTGTCAAGCAGACTTGACTGGAGGGCGTGGCAAAGAAGGAAGGAAGAGATGGTGTGAAACTGGATGGGTCGCGGGAATCTGGGAAGAGTTGTGGGAAGGGAAAGCAGGATCAGAATATATAAACGAATCTTTTCAATACAAATATATTTAGAAAAAAGAATATTGAAAAGTGGAACCTTGTAGAAGGTGATTTGGCTCATGGCAAGATGACCATTCAGGGTCACTGTGGTTCTCGGAAGAAAGAATAAGTGTTCATGTAAGCTGTTGTAAAGGAGTGGGGCTTCAGAACTTGCTTGGTCTATTGCTTCTCCTGCTATGTGACGTCTCCAGTCTGCTGTTCTTTTTTTTTTTTTTTTTAAGATTTATTTATCTATTATATGTAAGTACACTGTAGCTGTCTTCAGACACTCCAGAAGAGGGAGTCAGATCTCATTACAGATGGTTGTGAGCCACCATGTGGTTGCTGGGATTTGAACTCTGGACCTTCGGAAGAGCAGTCGGGTGCTCTTACCCACTGAGCCATCTCACCAGCCCCAGTCTGCTGTTCTTATCTGCTATGTGATGGCATGTATCACACTGTGACAGTCATCTGAACTTATCCAAATAACTATATCTGGGTAACTATAAACTAGATAAATATCAATTTTATCTATATAAACTAGGTTTCTCCAGATGACTGTCAGTCTTCAAAATGTGAGCTATATAAATCAATTTTCTTTAAAAAAAAAAAAAAAGTGGGGTGATGCAGATACTCACAGCCAATCATCAGACTGAGCACAGGGAGCCCAATGGAGGAGTTAGGGGAACGACTAAAGAAGCTGAAGGCAGGGCTGGTGAGATGGCTCAGTGGGTAAGAGCACCCGACTGCTCTTCCAAAGGTCCAGAGTTCAAATCCCAGCAACCACATGGTGTAATGAGATCCGATGCCACAGCTACAGTGTACTTACATATAATAAATAAACAAATAAATGAATGAATAAGAGAAGCTGAAGGGGCCTTATCTGTGAAGGCTTGATGTCCCAGTGTGGAGGAATGCTAGGGTGGGGAGGCAGAAGTGTGTAGATGGGTGGGGGAGCACTCTCTCAGAAGCAGGGATAGGGGGTTTGCAGAGGGGAAACCAGGAAAGGGGATAATATTTGAAATGTAAATAAATCAAATATTAATTGTGGGGGAGAAGGATGCCCTCCATAGTCTCTGGCACTTAACACGTGGTTAACACGTGGTGCCACCACGTGGTGCCCCGTTAGTGGCTCTGTCTGGGGGAGTTTGGGAAGGTCAGTGTGGGTAGAGAACAAATTCTGGAAGCAGGCTTGGAGAGTAAAAAAGAAAAAAACTCAACCTACTTCCAGTTTGCTCTCTCTGCTTCTTTGGTAGAGGATGTGAGCTCTCATCTGCATCTCTGCCTACTGCTTGCTTCATGCCTCCCCTCCAGGGTGGCAAACAAATTCTTTCTTCTACAGGTTGCTTTGGTCCTGAAAAGTCACCGAAAAGTAACTGATACAGTGTGCAATAATCAGTAGCCCAGAAACTGAGAAGGGAGACTTGTAGGTGAAGACGAGGAATCGTAAGAGATAAAGGAATGGGTGTGGGTTGAAAACCTAGGGCCCCAAAACTCCACGTGAAGTGACACCCACATATCCATACGTCATCTTGTATGTTAAGTCAGAGAAGAAACAAGGAGACAGTGGCTAACCCTGAAAGAGCTGCTCTCAGCCCCCTGTCCTTTCTCTCTGGCCGGAGTGTTACCTGTTGCTGCTGTTTGCTGCAGGTGGCTTTGGTGGAAGTGACCCTGGGAGGCCACCGTGTGTTTGGTGTTATTACAGCACTGCCTCTTGGGCCTTTGAAGCCCACTCCTGCATCCGGCTGCACTGAGGGCAACAAACATCTCAGCAGGGCCAGCAGAATGCAGCGTGGCCCAGAACTAGTGGGCCTTCCGCAGTCTTCGCACACAGTACCGATATTAATAGAACGCCGGGGATGAGGAAGGCCAGAAGACCTGCCTTCATTCTCCTAGGATCCCCGAGTAGAAGATGATGGTCCTGTCAAACAGGGCAGGTGCCTTGAGAGAATGAACAGAATGGGGACTGAAGAGAGAGGAAGAACAAAATTACGGGGCTTCCCATACCTGCTCTAGCTCCCAAATATAGATCAAGTATAGGCCTTGTGTTTATAAAAAAGCTGGCCAGATACTTATCTATTCTAACCCTATTCAAGCCCATCTATGGCCTACTACCCAGCCACGTGCCCCGTTACTGCCAACTCAGTCTTGCACTGGCTGCTCCTGCCCCATCGCCGTCCCCATTGCGCATGCCCAGCACTATGCAACCTGCTCGTGGAGAATAATCACAGCCAATCTCCCAGTGCAGCCCCCTCTCTCTGCTCCCACCAGACACCCTCTCTGGGATCAGAAATCTTGCTTCCTCCTCTCTTGCCCAGCTATTGGCCGATCAGCTCTTTATTAACCAGTCAGAGGCAATAAAAAAACAACTTTACACAACACTGAGACAGGCGATGCTTGGCAATGCCATTGTCTGGACTGCAGCCGGATCTCTGGGCACAGGAATCGGCATTGGAATACACAGTGCACAAAAGCATCCCCCAACATGAGGGAGGGAGTAATTGCACCCCACTGAAGGGCCTGGATTGCTCCATGAAGGCAGTGACTGCTGGATAGGTGTGGCAGTTTGAATGAAAATGGCCCCCACAGGCTCCTGTAAAATGGCATTATTTGGAAGGAGTAGGGCCTGTGCCCTGATGATCAAACCAGGCTTGTTCTCTCTCAGCTACCTCTCCAGCACCATGCCCGCCTGCCTGCCACCATGTTTTCCACTGTGATGACAATGAACTAAACCTCTGAACTATAAGCCAGCCCCAATTGAACGCTTTCCTTTATAAGAGTCGCCTTGGCCATGGTGTCTGTTCACAGCAATAGGAACTCTAACCAAGACAATGGGGAACATGTCCCCCTAACCATGGGGGTTAGGGGGAGATCTCACCAAATAGCCCAAGCAAGTTTCAAATTCAAGATTTCTCTGCCTCAGCCTCCAGCATGCTGAGATTACAGGCACCCTCCCCACAGCCCAGTTTAACCACCAAGAGAGGGGTGGCTCAGGCCAGGAAGGATGGGGGGTGGGGGGTGTCACAGCAAGACTTGTTTTAATACGGGATGCCAAGCACTCGTGTAGGGTGAGGGGACACAAAGACAGCCTCGGGAGCAAGCGGCCCCAGGAGCTGTGAGTGGGCAGGCTGCTTTGTGGTGGGAGAGAGATGAGGCTGTGAGCAGAGCTGTGTTATTCAGATCCTTGAGGTTTCACTGCTCAAATTTCTCAGTGAAGTGAGGTATCCATTCCTGAGACTAAGAAGGGAGAGTCCGAAAAACTTTGGCAAAGCCTAAGCCAGTGCAGGCTTCTCCAACTTGCAGCTGCGGTTTGTTATGATCCTTGTCCTCGTGGGACTGTGGTTTCCTTTAGTAAATGACAAGGGTAGCGAGCAACAAAAGCTGGTGTGTCCACAATGGGGGGGCGGGGGGGAAGAAGGTGCAAAGGAGCAGCTGGAAGTTAGAGAACAGGAGACGAAGACTAATTCATCATCTGTGCTGTCAAGGTTGATAGAAGAGTCCCCAGGCAATAGCAGACTTAGTCAGGAGCCAGCCTTGGGTTTGAATGTGAAATGCCACCCCTCCTACACCCCCCCCCCCCGGGCTCATATTTTAAATGCTTGTTTTTGGCTGGTGGAACTGCTCGGAGAGGTGTTGTAACCTGACTGGAGGAAGTGGATCACTGACGGGTTGGTCCCGGAGGACCAGCCCCAGTCCCGGAGGACCAGCCTGGGTTCCCGATTGTGGCTCTCTCTGCTTCCTGGTCCCACTACCACCAGGCGAAGGGCTTTGCCGTGTGTTTCTGCAGCATCTGAGCAAATGGGCTTCTCTTCCATGACTGAAGCTGTGAGCCAAGGGAAATCCTTCCTCCTCTGAACTGCTTCTCTCCACTGCTCCTTAGAGCTGTAGGAAAAGTGACTAAGACAGGCAGCAGAGATGGGGATGTCCCCAAGAGGGAAGAAAATGGGAGAGAGTGACTGTGATTACTTGCTTGTCTCCTTTCTATGACAGAAATATCTGAAGAAAGCCAGTTAAGGAAGAAAATATTTTGGTTGAAAGAGAGAGAAAGTTGGTACACACATGCCACAGTGTGGGAACTAGTCCTTGCCTTCTACCTTGTTGAGACAGGATCCTGTGTGTGTGTGTGTGTGTGTGTGGTCTGCCAGGCACACACCAGCAAGCTGGCCCACATCCCATCTGCCACAGGATCACTGGAATTACAGACATGTACTATTGCACCCAGATGTGCATGGACTCTGGAGGTTCAGACTCAGATCTCCTGTTTGCACAGTTAAGTATTGCACCCACCGAATCATCTCCACATCCAGGAAGGTTTGTGGTGGCTTCTCTAAGGGATAGAGTTCATCATGGCAGATGGGGCACAGCAAAAGTGAGAGGCAGCTGGTCACCCTGTGTCCACAGTCACAGGAGCAACACATATTGATGCTTAGCTGCTTTCTGCTTTGACACAGCCCAGGATCCCAGCCTGGGGGATGCTGACCCCCAGGTTTTTTAGGGTGAGTATCCATACCTCAATTAACCTAATCTAATTAACCTTTCACAAACATGCCTGCGTGGTGGTTTGAATATGCTTGGTCCAGGGAGTGGCACTATTAGGAGGTGTGGCCTTGTTGGAGAAAGTGTGTCACTGTGGGTGTGGACTTTAAGACCCTAGTCCTAGCTGCCTGGAAGCCAGTCTTCTCCTAGCAGCCTTCAGATGAAGATGTAGAACTCTCAGCTCCTCCTTCACCATGCCTGACCGAACACTGCCATACTCCCACCTTGATGATAATGAACTGAACCTCCAAACCTGTAAGCCAGATCTGTTGTGGTAAATCTCCAATCTAAATATGCACCAGCAATGAAAACACAACTCAATTAATATGAACACGTGCTGTGCGCCTAGATTGGCAGAGCTACCACTACACTACCATCTTCCACATCTGAGGCCCATTAGAACTTGCAGTTTCTCCAGGCCAAGTGCTTCTGCTCCACTTCTCTTCTTCTTCCTCCTCCCCTGCATCCTCTCCCTCTTCCATTTTCTTCTTCTTCTCTCCCCCACCTCCGCTCCACCTTCCCTTTTATCTGTCCAATCATCAGCTATCCTTTATTTTACAAATTAAGGTGGGAAGCAGGTTTACAGGAAATCACCCAAGTGCTGACTCATTTCTCATCTGAAACCCTCACAGGAGGAGGAACTAACATTAAATGTAATTAGCCCCAGGGCTATCCGCAACACCGATCCAATTAAATGTTGTCCTTATAAGAGTTGCCTTGGTCATGGTGTCTGCTCACAGCAGTAAAATCCTAATTATGACACTTTGTCTCTTCAGTGATTGTAGATTCTGTCAGGTTGACAATTTCCAACTATCACAGTTGAAGAAACACTGGCATGAAGAGTGTCCCTCAGGTGCACATCCACTTAGAACCCCAGGACTTGACCTCCTTTGGATAGAAGGCATTTGCAGATATAATTAGTGGAAGATCTGAGATGAACACTGCTTAAGGTGACTGTTATTCTTATAAAAATGTACAGACTCTCCATGGTTTGTGCTCCCGCAGGCAGCCATGCTGATGTTCATGGCCAGTGTCACCACCACATGTCACGTGGATGTGCAGTCTGTGCAGCTGCCTGAAGGCGTGCTGGTGTTTGTGGCTGGTGTTGCCACCAGAGGTCATGTTGGTGACCATGGTCTGTGCTGCGGCAGAAGTCTGTGTTTATGTTTGTGGACTGTGCTGCCACCGATTGTAAAGGGCAAGAGAGCTTCTTTTTCAGTAGTATGGATGACTGCAAACTCACAGTCGAGAACAGGAGACATAGAAGGCCTTTGTGACCTTCACCAACCCCACCCCCAAAAAGACATAGTCTAGACAGCAAGCACTGAACTCTTAAGATTGTGATAGGAATCCTTATCTGTAGCTCTTCCCAGTTGATGGCTTCTGATCAGGGTGAAAGTCAGGGAGTCACTTGTTTTCTTTAAGGGCTGGCTACTGGGAGTTTTGACTGCGCCCCAGTGAGTATATGGGCAACACAAATTAAGCGGGGCTGGAGAGATGGCTCAGTGGTTAAGAGCACTGACTGCTCTTCCAGAGGTCCTGAGTTCAATTCCCAGCAACCACATGGTGGCTCACAGCCATCTGTAATGGGATCCAATGCCCTCTTCTGGTGTGTCTGAAGATATATATAAAATAAATAAATAAATAAATAAATAAATAAACAAACAAAAAACAAAAACAAATTAAGCTTGTTGGTTTCTTCTTCTTCTTCTTCTTCTTCTTCTTCTTCTTCTTCTTCTTCTTCTTCTTCTTCTTCTTCTTCTTCTTCTTCTTCTTCTTCTCCTTCTCCTCCTCCTCCCCCTCCTTCTCCTCCTCCTCCCCCCTCCTCCTCCTTCTTTCACTTCTCCTCCTCCTTCTCCTCCCTCTCTTCCTCCTCCTCTTCCTCCTCCTTCTTCTTATTCTTTCCTTTGGGGAGGCCACAAGAGAGGGGGAGTGGACCTTGGAAGACTAGGAAATGAATGTGATCTGGGTGCATTGTATGAAACTCCCAGACAATCAAAATTTTTTTTTTTTTTTTTTTTTTTTTTTTTTTTTTTTTTGGTTTTTCAAGACAGGGTTTCTCTGTGTAGCCCTGGCTGTCCTGGCACTCACTTTGTAGGCCAGGCTGGCCTCGAACTCAGAAATCCGCCTGCCTCTGCCTCCCGAGTGCTGGGATTAAAGGCGTGCGCCACCACGCCCGGCTCTCAAAATATTATATTGAGGAAAAAGTACAAATGCCAAATAGGGAGAGGACTATATGAAAACAGAAGTAATTATTTAACATCCCATGGTGAGCAGACAGTACCTTTCTATCTCCATTTAAAAGTGGGTGTAAGTTCATTGCTATTTTTTTAAAGATTTATTTATTTTATGTATGTGAGTACATTGGAGCTATCTTCAGACACACCAGGAGAGGGTATCAGATCCCATTACAGATGGTTAGGGGCCACCATGTAGTTGGGAATGGAGCACAGAACCTCTGGAAGAACAGCCAGTGCTCCCAACTGCTGAGCCTCAATCTCTCCAGCCCCTTATTGCTGTTTTCTAAAAGACACTAGATCAAAGCATCTAAACAGAAATATCAAGGATGGCCTGAGGCCCCAGACACTGTGGAAGGCATAAACTAAGAGTGTTCCTCGAGGTCCCCAGAAGGAGCCCACTAAACTGACACCTTGGTTTGGAACTTCTGTTGTTTCGTGACCAGTTTGTGGCCAGTCACCCTAAGAAATAAACATCCAGTAAGGAGGTAGCAGCTGAAGGGTTGAGGCTGAGGACGGCAGTGTATTCTCTCCATCTTATGCGCTCTCCTGTCAGCAAGATTCCGAGAATTGGTGGGCTCAGCCCAGCAGCTGACTAGGTCCTGGGCTTGTATGAATAGGAGGGGTGTGTGCATAAAAAGCAAAAATGGGCCAGGTGTGATGGTGCACACCTTTGGTCCTAACACTCAGGAGGCAGAGGCAGGTAGAGCTCTGTGAATTCAAGGCCAGCCTGGTCAACCTAGTGAGTTCCAGGATAGTCAGTTAGTCCCTTTCTGAAAGAGAAGGGAGAGAGAGGAAGGAGAAAGCTGCACAGCCACAGAACAAGAGACTACTTTCCTCCTGATGTCCCTATTATGTCGTCATTGTTCAAAGTTTGGTGTATTTTTAGGGGCTAGCAGGGAGCCACACCACAGTGTTTGCAGAGGCAATAGAGGTGATTAAAAGTACAGCTTTGAAAGTAAGCTAGAAAAAAAAAAAAAAAAAAAGCCGGGCGGTAGAGCACACCTTTAACCCTAACACTTGGGAGGCAGAGGCAGGTGGATTTCTGAGTTCGAGGCCAGCCTGGTCTACAAAGTGAGTTCCAGGACATCCAGGGCTATACAGAGAAACCCTGTCTCGAAAAAAACAAAAGAAAAAGAAAAAGAAAAAAGAAAGTAAGCTAGAAGAGTATAAGTCCTGTGGACATCAGTATAGTCGTGCTACTTAAAAGAATATTGTGGCGTCTTAGTCAGTGTGCTATTTGACCATGGCAATTCTTTTTTTTTTTTTTTAAAGATTTATTTATTGATTATATGTAAGTACACTGTAGCTGTCTTCAGACACACCAGAAGAGAGAGTCAGATCTCGTTACGGATGGTTGTGAGCCACCATGTGGTTGCTGGGATTTGATCTCTGGACCTTTGGAAGAGCAGTCGGGTGCTCTTACCCACTGAGCCATCTCACCAGCCCCGACCATGGCAATTCTTATAAAGAAAACATTTACTTGTGGCTGGCTTACAGTTTCAGAGGTTTAGTCCATTATCCTCACAGTGGGGAGCATGGTGGCCCGCAGACAGACATGGTACAGGAGAAGTAGCTGAGAATTCCAGATCCGAAGGCAGAAGGAAAACAGACAGTCGTTGGGCCTGCCTTAGGCTTCTGAAACCCAAACCCCAAAGCCCACCCCCAGTGACACACTTCCTCCAATAAGGCCACACCTCCTAGTAATATCATTCCCTAATAGCCAAGCATTCAAATATATGAGCCCATGGGGGCCATTCCTGTTCAAACCACCACAGATGGGGTCAAAATATTGCTTTTATTTTTTTTTCCTTTTTCCAATCCAGGTATACTAGAGCTCTATACTGTAATTTTATAATTATAGTTCCCCCATCTCTGTGTATATATATGTGTGTGTGTGTGTGTGTGTGTGTGTGTGTGTATACACGCTCTCTCTCTCTCTGCTGACTGACCAGCAAGTCCCAGGGATCTATTGGTTTCTGATCCCCAGCTCTGAGTTACAGACACATGCCACGGCACTCAACTTTTTAGATGTAGGGTGCTGGGGACCTGAACTTAGGTCCTCACACTTGCATAGCATGTGCTCTGTGCACTGAGCCATCTCCTCATCCCCTAGGTATAGACTTCTCCCTGAGTCTGCCACAGACAGTGAACCAGAAATACAGGAAAATAAGGAGTTTATGCCTGTAGTCATGTGTGTGTGTATTAGTAAGATGGGGACTATTTTTTAGAAGCATGACTTGTTGGGACCAGGGTATATTTTAGTCGTAGAGTGTGCATGTGAAAAGCTGGGTTCAATCCCAAATACCTCAAAAAGAGAAAAGAGAATCTGTACATCTCAGCCCAACAGTGTCTTGTGAGAGACATGTGTTACTGATTTCCAGGAGGCAGTTCTCATCCCTCCTGCCCCCCACTTTGCCCAGGTGGTACTGTCTATTGCTACAGGAGCAGCAAGTGTTACCCTAGGAACATGGGTTAACCACACTCAAAGGTTACCTGCTTGCCTGTCTATGAACCACAGCCATGGCTCCTCCTGCCTGGTCTCTGCTGAGAAGAGCCATCTCCAGGCGGGTTGTCTGATGCTGACAGCAATGCATACTTGTTATTGTTGCTTTGGTTATTTCTTTTTTCTTAGTGTGACCTTTTGGACTACATCCTTGGCACAGACGCAAAGCTTGTTAAAGCTAATACCTTGTTTAATGGAACCTTGAAGATCAAAGGCAGAAGATCAGGGCAAGCAAGTCTCTTCCAAGACCCTGAAAGTCATTTTCCTCCTGCACAGTTCTGACGTTCCGCCTCCCCTGTTTGTTCTGAGCTGTAATAGAATCCTCTTGCTCTAATTGCAGTCCAACGAAGACAGACAATGCATGTGCTTATTTATTAAACTCTACAGAGACTGGGATGAAAATTAAGAACAGAATCAAATCAAAGGCTTAGATATTTTATCATGTATACCATCACCCACATAGCACAGGTCTGCCAACTGAGGGGAAAAAAGGATGAAAGTGTGGGAAGGGACAGAGAAGATGGTGAGAAGAGAGGAGAGCTTTCTTGCTGAACTGGCCCTTCTCTGAACTCTGCTGACAATATTTGAAGACAGTAGAACACAGAAAGAGAACAGAAGAAATGCATATCTCAAAGTTGACCAGATGGCTCAGTGGTAAAGGGCTCACTGCAAAGGCCTGATGACCTGAGTTTGGTCCCTGAGACTCATGTAAAGGTGAATCACAATCTGACCTCTGTGCATGGACATCTACATACATGACTTGTGCAAACATACACACAATATAATACATTTTAAGTACATCTTTCATCAGTCAATATATTGGGTGCCTACCTATTATACAAGGGTTGGGGGGGGCGCTCTGGGATTATAAAGAAGAGGAAGATTCCCTTGCTCTTGGGAAGTGACAAAGGTTAACAATTAAAGCCTCTACAAAGTTCACACAGAAGGTGGTTGGAAACCCTGCCTGGGGAAGAAGGAAGATTCCAGGTAGCCTAGGAAGATGAGTAGGGGGTCACTGAGTATGTAAACAGACCATACAAAATCAGGGAGCTTTATGTTTTTTGGTTTTTGGTTTTTCAAAACAGGGTTTCTCTGTATAGCCCTGGCTGTCCTGGAACTCACTTTGTAGACCAGGCTGGCCTCGAACTCAGAAATCCGCCTGCCTCTGCCTCCCGAGTGCTGGGATTAAAGGTATGCACCACCACACCCAGCAGCAGGGAGCTTTAAAGAGCATTTCTTTTTTTTTTTTTTAATATTTTTTTAATTACGTATTTTCCTCAATTACATTTCCAATGCTATCCCAAAAGTCCCCCATACCCTCCCCCCTACTTCCCTACCCACCCATTCCCATTTTTTGGCCCTGGTGTTCCCCTGTACTGGGGCATATAAAGTTTGCGTGTCCAATGGGCCTCTCTTTCCAGTGATGGCCGACTAGGCCATCTTTTGATACATATGCAGCTAGAGTCAGAGCATTTCTTTTTTTAAGGAGAATTAGGAAGCTGCAGATTTATACTCTGGGTGTGGTAGACATAGACCTATAATTCCAGAGGCAGGTGGATCTCTATGAATTTGAGACTAGCCTATATGGCAAGTTCCAGGCAAGCCAGGGCTACAGGATGAGACCCTATCTCAAAACAGAAGAGGAGGAGAAGGAAGAGGAGGAGAGAAAGAAGGAAAGAAAGAAAGGGAAGGGAAGGGGAAAAGGAAGAAAGAAAGAATGGTATTTTAAATATGCTTGGCCCAGGGAGTGGCACTGTTAGGAGGTATGGCCTTATTGAACTAGGTGTGGCCTTGTTGGAGGAAGTGTGACTCTGAGACCCTCCTAGCTGCCTGAAAACAGTCTTCTCCTGGCTTCTTTTGGATGAAGATGTAGAACCCTCAGCTACTCCAGCACCATGCCTGCCTGGATGCTGCCTTGCTCCCTACCTTGATGATAATGGATGAACAGAACTTGTAAGCCAGCCCCAATTAAATGTTGTCCTTTATAAGAGTTCTTAGTCATGGTGTCTCTTCACAGCAATGGAAACCCTAACTAAGGCAGAAAGAAAAGAAAGAAAGAAAGAAAGAAAGAAAGAAAGAAAGAAAGAAAGAAAGAGAGAGAGAGAGAGAGAAAAGAAAGAAAGAAAGAAAGAAGAAAAGAAAAGAAAAGAAAAGAAAAGAAAAGAAAAGAAAAGAAAAGAAAAGAAAAGAAAAAGGCCAGTGTGGTTGAGCAGTAGGAGGAAGAGCAGACAGACAGTCTGGGAACAGATTATGGAAAGTCTTTCCTACCACACAAGAAGTGTGGCCACTATGTGAATGCAATCTCACTGGGAATGGAGAGATGGCTCCTGCTCTTCTGCAGCTAGCTGCTCGATCAAACTTTGTACGTTGATAGATAGGATAAAAGCTGGGACACTGAAGGGTGAGGGGAACTTGGTGGAAGGCACGAGGAGAGAGCTGGCAGAGCAGACAGAGGGAAAGAGGGCCGGAGGGTGGGGAAGGAGTCAGGGTGGACAGCACAATCCCAGGTGGGACTGCTAGGTGGGTGGTAGCACTATTAACAGAGACAGGGAGTCCAAAGCGAGCAGAGCAGTGGGTTTGGCAGGGAAACCTCACGTTCACTTCAGACTGTTTGATGTCCCTGGGTGCTTGCCAGCAGATACCAGCAAGGCAGTTTCTGTTTGTTTACTCAGTGCTTGGGGATGGGATCCAGGGCTCACCCACACTCCGCAAGGCTCCTGCCTCCGAGCTATACCCACTGACAGAGACTACAGAGAGGGAGGTAGAGGCCAACTAAGGACATTTGGCACAGGTAGGGACACACCTGCAGGTGAAAAAACAAAACGGTTACCAGAAGATGTGTGTGTGTGTGTGTGTGTGTGTGTGTGTGTGTGTGTGTGTGTGTGATTGTGAGTTGCCAACCTAAAAGAACTGAGAAGAACGGGTGAGCCAAAAATTGGACATAGGTGAGATGGAAAAAATCCTTAAGGAGCCATAGCTACCCAGGAACAACCAATTCTCCTGTGAATTACAAACACTGTGGTGAAGGTGAACCAGTGTGGCACGACTTCTTTTCTAGTACAGAGACCTTGGCTTCTGGTAGCCTTCTTCTAGACAGTTTGCTTGCTGTGATCCAGTAAAGAAGGTAATGTATTGCTTTAAGAGTTCATTTTCTAAGCCGGGCATGTGTCTTTAATCCCCACACTCAGGAGGCAGAAGCAGAAGCCTGTAGATCTCTGTGAGTTCGAGGCCAGCGTGGTCTGCAGAGAGTTCCGGGACTGCCAGAACTATGTGGTGCAAACCCTGTCTCAAAAAACAAGCAAGCAAACAAACAAACAAACAAACAAAGAGTTCATTTTCTGAGGACTAGGGAAATGGCTCAGCAATAAGAGCACTGGTATTCACATTGGTGGCTCAAAAAAAAATCTTCATTTAAGCCCAATTCCAAGAGAGTCTGTCACCTTCTTTCTGGCCACTATGAGCACTGCACACATATGATGAACAGACATCTGAGTGTATAAAACTTAAACACACAAAAATATTTTAAAGACAAAGCAAAGTTCATTTTTGTAAGTGGGTGGTGGTGGTACACACCTTTAATCTCAGCTCTTGGGAGGTAAAGGCAGACAGATCTCTGTGAGTGAGTTTGTGTCCAACTTACACTGTCCTTGAACTCATAGCCAAAGGAACCCTTCAAACTTGTAATTTCAGTTTCCCTTAAGTAGCTGGGATTACACACCTGTACTACCAGGCCTAGCTCATAGTTGTTTTTGAAAACATAACTTATTAGAGCAGGATACAACATAGTAGAAAATAAATAACAAATAAAAATGAAAAAATATAATGAAAAGTGTGAGTGGACACACCTCTATGGCTGCAAATACCCTGTAGGCTGAAATGGAGCTGTTTTGAGCCCAGGAGTTCAAGATCAGTCACACAACATAGCAAGACTCTGTTTCAAAAAAAGAAAAAGAAAAAGAAAGAAAGAAAAGAAAAAGAAAGAAAGAAAGAAAAAAAGAAAACCTGTGTCCTTGTCCCTGGCCCTAACTTTCAATCATATCACTTGGTTTTCTAGTCTGCTGGCATTGTGTGTTCTAACAGAGATTGTCAGTGTGCCTATAAGTACTCATTTACAAAGAAATACTCTAGGTGATGCGCACTTTTTTTTTTTTTAAGATTTATTTATTATATGTAAGTACACTGTTGCTGTTTCCAGACACACCAGAAGAGGGCACCAGATCTCATGATCTCATTTCGGGTGGTTGTGAGCCACCATGTGGTTGCCGGGATTTGAACTCAGGCTCTTCAGAAGAGCAGTCAGTGCTCTTAACCGCTGAGCCATCTCTCCAGCCCGTGATGCGCACCTTTAATCCCAGTACCCAAGAGGCAGCAGCAGACAGATGTCTGTGAGATCAGCCTGGTGGATCAGCAAGCTTCACTCTAGCCATTGTGAGACCCTGACTCAAAAACAAAAGCAATTTAACCCCCAAGCAAAGAAATACTGTTCTTTTTCTTCCTCGGTTGGTAGGAAACAGAACTGCCTGCACCTTTGTTCACTTTGTTAATTTTGAGGTTTTCTTGTGGTTTTACTAGAGTTCAAACAAGACTCCAGTTCATTTCAGCTCCATCCCTGTAGACCAACGGGAAGCAACTGCATCAGCTTCGCCATCTTCTGTGTCTGCGATGACCAGGGTGCAAAGGTACCTGCAGCAGCGAACCTTGAACCTCTTTATCCTTCACCCGCGGAGCCATCTGCCCCATTCCCTTATTTTATCATTTTATCTTATCTTTGAAGCTTGAGGATCATTGTCTTAGAGGAAAAAGAGCCAGTCACGTGAGGTCAGCTACACGGGAGGAAAGGACACTTTAAAGAAAGTAAGAAAACCTAAAGTAAAATAAAATAAAATAAAACTTAGGTCCTCCCGCATCTTGAAGGAAAGACAAAAAATAAGAAAAAGAAATTAATTCTGAATCAGAATGTAGGAGAACAGAGCCCGCCCAACCTCTGGGTGGTAAGAAGGGACTGTCCTCATTCATCCTTTCCTTCACACAAGGTCTCAATGTGAGGCCTGGATGGCCTGGAATGACTGGCTCTCTAACAGGCCCAAGCTTTGCAAACATGACACTGACAGATCTCTCTCTTCTTGCTTCCCTCTCGATTGCTAAACCTTAAATTACATCCCTAAAGCTAGCCATGACCGTCTATTTCCTTATTTGGCCATTTCCTTATGCCTATCTCATTCTGAGGTCCATGTACTGGCTGGTTGTGTGTCAACTTGACAGAAACTAGAGTCATCAGAGAGTAAGGAGCCTCAGTTGAGGAAAAGCCTCCATGAGATCCAGCTGTAAGGCATTTCTCAATTAGTGATCAGTAGGAGAAGGCCCAGCCCATTGTGGGTAGTGCCATTCCTGGGCTGATGGTCCTGAGTTCTGTAAGAAAGCAGGCAGAACAAGCCAGGAGGCAAGCTAGCACAAGCACCCCTTTATGGCCTCTGCACCAGCTCCTGCCTCTAGGATCCTATCCTGTGTGAATTCCTGTCCTGACCAGCAACATGGAAGTGTAAGCTGAATAAACCTTTCTCTCCCCAACTTGCTTTCTTGCCATGCTGTTTTGTTGTATTGTGTCCAAGATCCCAGTAAATCCCCAGGAGAATTCTAAGAACTG
The DNA here is from genome assembly GCF_978045245.1 of Mus caroli. Classification (NCBI taxonomy): domain Eukaryota; kingdom Metazoa; phylum Chordata; class Mammalia; order Rodentia; family Muridae; genus Mus; species Mus caroli. The sequence continues at coordinate 38,458,190 of NW_028227264.1, forward strand.
CTGATCCGATATAGTGAAGCAAGAGAGTCTTTTTTGAGTCAGGCTCAAATCACAAACCTTCCCACTGCACAGGACAGGAGTGGGACCCTGTGCCTAGAGGTTTGGTGTTTTTATATGAGCATAATCAAGGATTCTTTGGATTTTAGGGTGACAGGGGGCGTGACAAGGGAAGTCATCTTTCAAACACGATATCATTTGTTCAGGCAGTGGGGCAGAATCGCACAACTAGAAGGGGGGACTGTTCTGACCTGGGAAGTAACTGTATGGTGCTACTGGGAGCCAGTGCGTTTTCACAACTAGCCACTGCTGTCTGTGGATGTTTGATTACCCTCCTCTCGAGGCCCAAACGTGAGACTCTTATCTCTTCAAGGATGTTTGATCTTCTCTTTTCTCAATGACAGGTACCAGCTACTTGGGAAATGCTTAACCATCTATCAGTCAGAGTACCAGCCTCAGCAACACGGGAGCTGAAGAAGGCTGCTGTTTGTCTATTCTCAAGCTGGCATCTGTTGCTGGGGCTGGAGAGTTATTAGGGAGTGCCTCTATGGAAATGGGAATAGCAATATTCTGGTACCAAATCGGGTCCTCTCTGAAAGGCTGGGGAGGGGAGGGAAGCCCTTTGTTAGCTGTGGGAAAGAGCAAGGGGGGGAGGGAGGGTTCTGCAAGCAGCGAAAAAGTGCAGAGGCAGGTTGCCTGTGTCTTTTCATGCCCCCCCCACCCCCGTTAGTGACTTCAGAGGCCAATCTTAGACTCTACAAACTTAGATTGTCTGCACTGGCTGGTTGATATTTTGGGACCTCATCACTATCAGTTGAATGGCCCCCAGTCTCTGCTTCACATACAGCAAAAGGGTATTGATGATGCATGGCCCAAAAGTGAGCAACAGAAAATCAGGGGTCTCATGATTGTGGAAATAAGGGTAGTTAGCCAGGGGGAAGTATTGAACAGCGAATGATACCAACTTTTGGAGTTCTCTCATTCCCTTTGGCGCCCATCTATGCTTTCTCTAACTTTAGCTAGTGACTCCCTAATAACTCCAGAATGGTTGACATGGAAACAGCATTCTTCGTGCAGAGCAGCACCTCCCTGTTGTAGGAACACTAAGTCTAACCCTCACCTGTTCTGCAGCACCACCCCAGCCAGAGAGTCTATATTGCACTCTAGGTGTGAAATTAATTTTTTCAGGCATTGGATGTCCTCATCTATGTCTGCTTTTAAACAGTTGTAATTCTTTTCCTGCAACATCAGTTCGGAGATCCCAGTACCCACTCCGGCTAGCCCTGCCCTTAGAATTACAGCTAAAGTCAGGGAGATAGCTTTCCTTTCTGGCCTCATGAGATCCCCTCCAACACGCCCTCCTAGGCTCTTCAGGACTACTTCTTCTGAATAATAGGTTATGCATGGTACTAACTGGACTAGAATCCAGAACTCCTTTGTGGTAGAGGAATTAAGGACCTCTCCACACACACACATATGATCAGTCCCATTGAACAAGCCCACCATGCTTGCCCGTGGGGTGGGATAATCCATTTGGAATGGACAGTGAGTGTTGTTTGATTGCAGAGGTGTCGATGTGACAAGGGTACTTTCCCTAAGCAGGTGCCCTGTCCTGATATGGTCTGTAGAATTAAGGCTGGGCCTTCCCGGGACCACCTACATGCAGTGTCCTTCTCGGACTCATCATATCTGGATACTAATTCAATACCTTCATAAAAAGGGGGTCTAGCATTATACCATAACCAACAAGCGGTGGTTAGCTCTGGCTGGGAGTCATTCAGAATTTGGGAGGCCTTTAACATCATTGACCAGAAGGGGTCGACCAGTTCTGTGCGGTTCAGGAAAGATTCCCGAGCTGAGGATCCCTGAAGGGGGAAAGGAGGGAGGAAGACTGGGAGAACGGTAGCCGCCAGTCTGAGGACTGGCATTGGCACAGGTTTTCCCCGTGTAGGGCTTCCTCCTACAGTTTTAGAGTTTATCAAAATCTGGTTTGGTCACACAGCTACCTGTAGGGGGTTCACATTGGTTTTATCAAGAGTCTGACTGTAAAAAGGAGTCCCGGACTGACCCCTCGGATGATGTGAAGCCAGAGACCCCAAGACCTCCCAGCTTCCACCTCTTTGCTTGTTTCCCTGTGTCTGTGAACCTCAGTAGAACTCTGGAGTCATCCCCCTGCTGGGCAACTGTGATAAGGTCTTCCCTTGACACCCTCCATGTCCTGATCCCTGTGACCGATGTCTCACATCCCCAAGAAGCATGGTAAAATTGTTCTGGACCCCCACATGCAACAGGCCTTTTCTCCCTGGGACATATATAAAAAGTCCTCCATCAATATTGAAGGTATGAATGTCGTAAACTCAGGCCATGAGTTATCGGCCAGCTGGCACAGATCAAAGGTCAAATCTGGGAACCAGAGGGTCTCAAGTGGCATTTTCATATAAGCCAGTTGGGCGAAGTAACCAGTCTCAGGATTCTAGATTGTCCAAGTCAAGTCATAAGGCTGGTGTGGGTTTCTGGTCTCTGAATGGAGGCTTGGGCTGGTGGCAGCAGTACACACAGCTAATAAAAACAGCAAGCTTAAGACTGGGTTGATCTGCCGGGCATGGTGGCTCATGCCTTTAATCCCAGCACTTCGGAGGCAGAGGCAGGCAGATTTCTGAGTTCGAGGCTAGCCTGGTCTACAGAATGAGTTCCAGGATAGCCAGGGCTACACAGAGAAACCCTGTCTGGAAAAACAAAACAAAAAAACAAAAAAAGGACTGGGTTAATTTTAGCTTGAAAGGATTGGGTTAATTTTAGCTTGAAAGGATTGGTGGCCCTTTGAACTTTCTATTCCAGCAGCAGGACAGTGAAGTCAGGGGATCTTCTTCTGAGGAGAGGGGATTAGCTGGTCTCACATAAGTGCAGTACACCCAGGCAGCAACCCCAGACACTTTAACAGCAGGTGGTGTGGTCAGCAAAACAATGTAGGGTCCTTTCCACTGGGGCTCCAGCACATTGCGGCAAAATCTCACATAGACCCAGTCTCCAGGTTGAAACTTGTTTGGTTCCGGAACCAGACCTGCTTCATAGAGGGCACACAGTTTAGGCCAAACCTGCTCGTGAGCCCACTGGGTGGGTGGCTCTGACCTTAGTTGTTAATTCATCATCTTCTAATTCTGCAACAGCTGCTGACTGAAAGTTAGGCACAATAGGAGCCGGGATACCATACACGATTTCAAAGGTGGTCAATCACATCCAGTAAGGAGAGCCAATATAAGGCAAAGGAAAGGAGTGTCACACAGTCCCTGTCAGTTTCCATGGCTAATTTGGTCAAGGTCTCTCTTAACTACCTATTCATCCTTTCTACCTGGCTGAACTTTGGGGTCGGTATGCACAATGTAATTTCCAATCTGCCCCCAATAAATCTTGCTACATCCTGGCTCACCTTGGATATGAATGCCAGTCTATTGTCTGACCCTATCATATGAGGGAATCCATACCTAGGTAGGATATCTTCCAGCAAATTCTTAGCTACTACCTGTGCAGTTTCAGTCTTTGTTGGAAATGCCTCTGTCCATCTGGAGAAGGTATCCAGTAAGTACTTGTAGCCATACTTCGCCTGTTGCCTATTTGACTTCTGTAAAATCAACTTCCCAGTAGGCCCTCGGTTTCTCACCTCACAGACGAGAGCCTGGATGTTTGGCAGTGTTGTGGGTGTTGGTCAGTTGACAAGCTTTGCAGCTTGACACTGTGTTCTCAGTAGTATGCTGCATGTTTCTGAAAGTCACTTTAGATTGTCTCACTGTGTCTGCCATCCATCTCACTCCCATGTGAGTGACTCTATGGATTTTCCTAAGGATCGATCTTGCTAGGGAGATGGGTAGTATTAGCTTACCTTTAGCCATCTGCCATCAGCCCCCTGAACACCACCCCATGGTCTGATTCTTGATCTACTTGATCTCTTCTTCCGTATAGACTGGGCATTCAGGCAGGTTGGGGTTAATGGTTCTGGTAAAGTCACAGCTAACACAGAGGCAGCTGTTTTCTCTCAGGCCACCTCTTTGGCAGCTAAATTGTTACCTCTAGCCACTGCCATGATTCCTTCTTGATGACCTGGACAGTGTATGATCGCCACTCTTCTCAGCAGCCAGAGGGCATCAAGTGATTATAGGGCTTCATCTCTGTTTTTGATAGTTTTTCCTTCTGCAGTTAGGAGCCCTGTCTCCTGGTATATGGTTCCATATACATGAGCAGTTGTAAATGTATACCGATATACTAGCTGATTTTGTGTCAACTTGACATAGGCTGGAGTTATCACAGAGAAAGGAGCTTCAGTTGAGGAAATGCCTCCATGAGATCCAGCTGTAAGGCTTTTTCTCAATTAGTGATCAAGGGGGGAAGGGCCCAATGTGGGTGGTGCCATGTCTGGGCTGGTAGTCTTGGGTTCTATAAGAGAGCAGGCTGAGTAAGCCAGGGGAAGCAAGCCAGTAATCCCTCCATGGCCTCTGCATCAGCTCCTGCTTCCTGACTTGCTTTCTGACCTGCTTGAGTTCCAGTCCTGACTTACTTTGGTGATGAACCAGCAGTGTGAAAGCTGAATAAACCCTTTCCTCCCCAACTTGCTTCTTGGTCATGATGTTTGTGCAGGAATAGAAATGCTGACTAAGACAAATTGGTAGCAGCAGAGTGGGGTATTCCTGTGACAACCTGACCATGTTTTGGGGAGGAAGGACTGTGGAAGGACTTTGGAACTTTGGGCTTGAAGATCCATTCATTGTTAAGAGCTCTGTGGGATGTTGTGTAGGAGCTTGGAAGATAATGCTGAGAACAGTGCAGAAGATGGAGGCCTGGCTTGTGAAATTTCAGAGGGAAGCTTAAAGACTCTTATCAGGGCAGTTGCTATTTTGATAGTGAAGATTCTGTGGTTCTGGTTAGCTGGGGCTGAAGAATCAGCTGTGATTACCAAGATACCAGAACTACTAAAGCAAACCTTTGTGCTACTGGGACTATTGATGCTGGTTAGCTGGAGCTCAGAAATTAGCAGTGATTTAGAAGAGACCAGCATCATTGAGGTGAAATCTTCTGGAAAGTGTTTTATGAAAGCACAAAGAGGCTGTGTTACAGAGAAAGGCAAGGTTGTACCTTGTGCTGTGGCTGGACTTGGTAATGTGTAAGAGTCACCCAGATGGTACTGGTTTTGAAGGCATGAATTGGTCTCGGAGAGCAGCTGAGACTTGACACTGTGAGAGGCCAAGGAAGGCCACTGATGAATGTGTGGCCTCAGTTGCAACTGATGGCCCAGGACTGAAGGGGTCATGAGGCTTGGCACCATGAAGAGAGCCTATGAGAGGCTATTGGTAAAGCCTAGTTACAGCAGAAGACAGCAGTGTTTTAGAGATGCCAGTGCCATGAGGTGACCACTAAGAACAGCAGCAGCAGTGGAATACAGGCAGACGGAACCTAGAAGACAAGGTGTATGATACAAAGGGCATGGCTGGAGAAGTGACCCAAGCCCTTGGAAGAATCCAGAAGATCGTGAGTAGATCCTAGACATTGGACAATTGGAGTTTGATTTTGCTTTTTGATTGTGACTGTGCCCTGATATCTTTCCCTCTTTTTTTTTTTAAAGATTTATTCATTAAGTACACTGTAGGTGTCTTCAGACGCATCAGAAGAGGGTGTCAGATCTCATTACAGGTGGTTGTGAGCCACCATGTGGTTGCTGGGATTTGAACTCAGGACCTTCGGAAGAGCAGTCAGTGCTCTTACCCGCTGAGCCATCTCGCCAGCCCGATATTTTTTCCTCTTGAAGGAAGAAAGTATTTTAGTGGAGCCCACAGTTAAGAGACTTTTAATTGTAAAAAAAAATAATAAATTAATTAAATAAATAAAAAATTTTGAAGTTTAAAAGAAATTGGATACTTTAAAGGGATTGAAATTTTAAGAATTTGCAAAGACTTGTAAAGTTATTTAGATCTTGAGGATGAATAAGAAAGTAAAATTTGAGGCTTAATAGTGATGTGTTTGTGTGTCCAAGTTGACAAGGAATCAATTGTACTGGCTGGTTTTGTGTGTCAATTTGACACAGCTGGAGTTATCACAGAGAAAGGAGCTTCAGTTGAGGAAATGCCTCCATGAGATCCAGCTGCAAGGCATTTTCTCAATTAGTGATCAAGCCAGGAGGGTCCATTGTGGGCGGTGCCATCCCTGGGCTGGTAGTCTTGGGTTCTATAAGAAAGCAGGCTGAGCAAGCCAGGGGAAGCAAGCCAGCAAGGAACATCCCTCCATGGCCCCTGCATCAGCTCCTGCTTCCTGACCTGCTTGAGTTCCAGTCCTGACTTCCTTTGGTGATGAACAGCAGCATGGAAGTGTAAGCTGAATAAACCCTTTCCTCCCCAACTTGCTTCTTGGTCATGATGTTTGTGCAGGAATAGAAACCCTGACTAAGACAACCGGCTATCTGTAAAGATATTGACGGCTAACCCTTTTCCCATGATAAGGGCCTGGGATAGCGCTATCAGTTCAGCCCTTTGAGTTGAGGGACCTGGGTAAAGAGACTGAATCCAAACTGCCTCCGTTTCTGTGGTCACTGCTGCTCCTGCTTTTCTCCAACGCTCTCAAATGAAACTGCTTCATCTGTGAACCAAGTCCACTCTGCTCCTGGGAGAGGTGAGTCCTTTAGGTCAGGTCAAGTACTGTGTACTTGTGCTAGGATTTCGCTGCACTGGTGGAGCAGGTGGTTCAGATCAGGGTCAGGGAGAAGGGTCACGGGATTTAAGGAAGCAGGCAGCTGGAAAGTAACTCTACCAGGGTTGATTAGTAAGGTCTGCTAATGAGTCATGTGGGCATTACTGAGCTACCTGTCAGGTAGCTGTTTGAGTACCCCTTCTATTGCATGGGGGGTAGTCATGGCTAGATTTTGTCCCAAAGTCAATTTATCTGCAAAGTCAATTTATCATGCAGTAATGCCATAACCATAATGATACGCAGGCAAGGTGGCCATCCTGCTGCCACTGGGTCTAATTTTTTTTTTTTTTGATAAATAAGCCACAGACCATTTCAATGGTCCAAAAGTTTGAGTCAGGACCCCTTTAGCTATTCCTTTCTGTTCATCAACATATAAGTGAAATGGTTTAGTGATGTCTGGTAGCCCCAAAGCAGGAGCGACAGCAGGGCCTACTTTATTCCCTCAAAAGCCCTTTGATGATCTTGAGTCCAAACAGTCTTTGACTTCTCTGGTGGCTATTTCAGTGAAACCTGGAATCCATAGTCTGCAAAAGCCTGTGGACCCCAAGAACTCTCTTACCTGTCTTGGGCTCTGGGGGTTGGGTATGCTGAGAACAGTCTCTTTTCTTGCTGTAGAAAGCCACTGCTGGCCCTCATTTAGAATATAGCCAAGATAGGTGACCTCAGTATAACATAGCTGTGCCTTCTTGGCAGACACCCGATATCCCATGTTCCCCAGAGCCTGTAGGAGATTCTGGGTCCCTTTCTTGCATCCCTCTTTGGTTTCTGCTAAAATTAAAAGGTCATCTACATACTGCACAAGGGTTATATCTGGTCTATTGACTCTGTAATCACCCAGGTCCTCATGCAAAGCTTCATCAAAAATAGTGGGTAAATTCTTGTAGCCTTAAGGCAGGCAAGTCCAGGTGAGTTGTCCATTAATGTCTTTTTCAGGATCATGCCACTCAAAGGCAAAGTATTTCTGGCTCTTGGGAGCCAAAGGTAAGCTGAAGAAAGCATCCTTTAGGTCCAGAACAGAATACCATTTCCTATCTGGAGGTAGAGAGCTCAACAGAGTATAAGGGTTAGGATGTATGTCCATCACCCTGAAGATGACGTACCATAGATCTTGGACATGGTGGTAGTCATTGGACTTTGGCTTCTTCACAGGCAATAATGGGGTGTTCCTGGCTGAATGGCACGGCCTAAGGACTCCCAAGGCCAACAGCTTCCGGATGGGGAGTGATCCCCTTTCATGCCTCTTGGGACATAGGATATTGTTGGACCCATGCTGGGTCTGCTCCCAGCTTGAGCTCCACAAATACAGGGGGTCAATGTTTTGCCAACCCCATGTCTCCAGTTTCTGTCCACGCCTGGTGAAACTCTGCCAGCCAGGCCTCCAGGACTTTTTCCACTGGCAGCTGGTGACTCATTTAGTCTATACTCAGTCTCAAAGGTCAGGTCAAGTGTCAGCACCTGGATTGGATTAGGTTGCAGTTTGCTAGCTGAATTTCCCCAGGGTCAAAATGAATCTGGGCTCTCATTTTGGCTGGTAGATCTCTCCCCAGTAAGGGGTATGGGCACTCAGGAATAACTGTGAAGGAATGAGACACTCATCCCATTCCCAAGTCCACTGTTCTTTGCATAGGCCATGAATATTGTTTGATGCCTGTGGCTCCTGGGACACAGGATTTCTTATTAGACAATGGCCCTTAAGCCTTCGTGAGCACCAAATGTTGGGCTCCAGTATCCACTAGGAAATCTAGAGGCTCCCCCCCACCACCCCCCCCACACACACACACTCTAAGGGTTAGCCTGGGCTCAGGAGGGCATCCAAGCCCCGACTCCCTCAGTCTTCTTCTTCCTCGGTGCTAGTAGTCTTGTTTGGGGGCTTTTTCTTTGGGCATTCTCAATGTCCTCCAGTGTCCTTCCTCCTTACAATAAGCGCGTTGGTTCTTACCTAAGCCTGATTGTCAGCCTTCTCCAGGCTCTGACCAGTGGCCTTCTCCAGGTTCTCTCCCCTCTGCAATGTTCTGGAGCTGGTGCTTCCTCTCTCTCTCTCTGGTCCAGGTTACCATTGGCTAGCAGGACTTTGGCTAGATCTCTGTTTATTATCTTCCCTGTCTTGATCTTCTTTTTCTCTTTTCGTTTCCCTGTTACAGTACACTTTCTCCACATCCTCCACCAAATCTCTCTGACTTCTCCCCTGGTCTTTCTAACTTCTGTAACTTCCTTCTAATGTCAGGTGCTGACTGATTTATCAACACCAGCAACACTGTGTTAGACTTCTCCATTTCCTCAGGGTCTAAGAGTGTATAATGGCAGAAAGTGTCCATAGTCCGCTCAAGAAACTCTGCAGGGCTTTCATTATCTTTCTGCCTGACATCATAAACCTTAGCCAAATTAGTGGACCACTTGGCAGCTGCCCTGAGACCTGCTGTTAGAGACTGATGATAAACGTGGAGACATTCCTTACCTGTCCCGTATTGTAATCCCAGGCTGGTCTCCTGAGAGGAAACCCCTCATTGATATTGGCTTGGTTCTGAGTTGGAGTGCCATTGGCGCCTGGAATGTTCTTCCAGGCCTCTAGGACGATTCGTTCCTTTTCCTCAGTTCTGAAGAGAATCTGCAACAATTGCTGGCAATCATCCCAGGTGGGCTGAGGTGTCTAAGAGACCAATGAGCTCTTTAGGGTTGTCAGAGAATCTAGAATGCTCTATTCTCCAATTGTAAAGACCAGCAGTAGCAAAAGGCCAATACCAATGGGGCTCATTTCCCTGTTCATCAACTGGCCCTGCTCTGGGAGTGGGAGTGGGGGAGGGTAAGAGTGGATTCTGCCTCTGGTTCTACAGCCTGGGCCAGTGCCATGACAAGCCTGCTCCCTTGAGCTGGACCTCCCTCCATCCCCGAGGTGGATACTATTGGAACCTGGGGCACTCCCTCTGAGGGATACATGGGCGGGAATAGAGCCAGTTCAGGAACCACTGGCTCTGCTGGGAGAATCCCCTAGGGTGGAAATGCATGTGCAGGTGCTGCAGGCAAAGGCAGCAGTGGGAACACATGCGCAGGTCCCCTGGGCAAGGTTGCAGGCACAGGTGGAGTCCCAGCTGAGGCAGGGGCTGCTGCCTTGGTCAGAGCTGGTGTCTGAGTGTAAAGTAGTGGGAAAAAGATTTCTTTTGGTGTACCGTCCTGTAAAATGGGATAGAGGGGTTTTGAAGACTTGGAGACTTCCTGCTTTTGTTCTTCTGCCATCAAGGTGGGCATGGTTCCTGGAAGCAAAAAAGTGTTAGGGGCAATAGGAAAGATTTCACCCAAAGTGGTGGGTTGGCAACCAAATCTTTCCAGACTGTAATGTAGGACACTTGTTCTGGACGCCTCTGCACCTTCTGAAACACTTTGTCTTCCACCGCTAGCACCGTGGGGAGATGGATGGTCCCCTCTGGTGGCCAAAGGTAGGACTCTGAGCTGCGATACCTGTGCATTTTCTTCTTATTCACCTTCACCGAGAGATTGTGAGCTCTGGTTTTCACTTCCTTAAAGTGAGCTAAAACAATGTTAAGAGGGAAGGGAGTGAGAGTTAACCTGTCCCATTGCATCCATCACCGTTCAGTATCACAAGAGACTAAGCACTGCCAGAAACACCACTGACAAAACCACACGAACAAAATAGCCATGTCGCAACTGGAAACAAAAGTAAACTCAAGCACTAGGACTGACAGACTCTCACCTCAGAAAGTAGAAATGAGGTGGATATGGTCTCTCCTTGAACACTTCCAACCGATGGGCAGGTACCTCATCCACCCTGTACCTGAGGTCAGGAACGACTTACTGTTCCCTGCAGCCATGACTCTCCAGTGCATCCGCTTTAGCCAGTTCTTGGGGTTTACACCATTACCTCGAGGCTTCCTCCGCCCCCCCCCCCCCATGCCAAAATACAACCAGAAAGAACAGACGTGAACAATACAGAAACACTGACACTCACCATACTCGCTTGCCAGCCTTGGACTCTCCGGATTGCAGACTCCAAAGATCCACTGGGGAATCCTGGTCGAACGAGCTCCCAAAATGTTGTGTCCAGGTCACAGCGGGATTCCAAGGGGAAGAACCGCTGACCAGATGTAGTGAAACAAGAGAGTCTTTTATTAATTTGAGTCCGACTCGCATCGTAAACCTTCCCACTGCGCAGGACAGGAATTCAACCCTGAGCCTAGAAGTTTGGCATTTTTATACGAGCATAATCAGGGATTCTCTGGGTTTTAGGGTGATGGGGGAGGTAATAAGGGAAGTCATCTTTCAAACACGATAACGTTTGTTCAGGCAGTGGGGCACTGCGGGGCATGGGTGTGGGGAAAAGAGGGAATGGGAGAAAACCAGCATCCTGCCAGAGTTCTGGTGCTCTGGGCGGGTGGACGCGAAAGACTGACACACACTTTCCATGCAGCCCGGGGTGGGTGTCTGGCTGTGTGAAGCCACTGACCCCAGCTCTGTGGGTGGTGGACAAGGGGCAGTCTTAGGCACCAGGTTCCCAGCTTCAGGCATCTCACACCAGATACTAGATACTGAGAATGAGTTGAGAACAGAATGCCCCCCACACACACCTGGGGCGAGACAGTGGGCAAGGGGAGAGGGCGTGTGATGGTTCCCATGCAGGCGAGAGCCCTTGACTTGGTCCATGGCTGGAGCATAGGAAGACCTTCCAGCAGGAGGTTAGATGCAGCTCATTAGGAGAAGCCTATCCCATCGTTCAAGCACAGCAGGCAGGCCTTGATGAGCAGAGACAGTCTATGGTTTTAGAACTTTATTGTAGAAAGGCAGGTAAAAAGAGAGAGAGACCGACCATGGCCACGTAGCGGGGGCGGGGGGAGGGGGGAGAAGGAGGGGCTAGAGAGTAAGAAAGGTGAGAGCTTAAAGAGAGCGAGGAGGGTACCCAAGGAGCTGAAGGGGTCTGCAACCCTATGGGTGGAACAACAGTATGAACTAACCAGTGTACCCAGAGCTCGTGTCTCTAGCTGTATATGTATCAGAAGATGGCCTAGTCGGCCATCATTGGGAAGAGAGGCCCCTTGGTCTTGCAAACTTTATATGCCCCAGTACAGGGGAATTCTAGAGCCAAGAAGTGGGAGTGGGTGGGTAGGGGAGCAGGGCGCGGGGGGAGGGGGGTAATAGGGAACTTTTGGGATAGCATTTGAAGTGTAAATAAAGAAAATATCTAATTAAAAAAAGAGAGAGAGAGAGCGAGGAGGGGCCAAGCAGCCCCTCTTATAGTGGGGCTGGGTTATCAGGTAACTGGGGAGGAGCATAGCTGGCTATAGTCAGGTAACTGTGGGCGTGGGGTCTAGCCAGAATGCCAGGAGCTTGGGACATTGTCTTAGTGATTGATAGACCCAGAATTATGGAATTGGGGGCTCTGTGGTTTCAGGCACCTGATTCTGGGAACGTGGCTCGCTTTTCCGTCCCTTGTAGAGTTCTCTACTGGGTCACTGGAGCAAGCCCCAGTCAACCAAAATAGGCTGCCTATCACGGCCCCACAGGGCACCTGCAGCTGGGAAGAGGAGCTCTTCTGACCTGGGAAGTAACTTTATGGTGCTGTTTTCACAACTAGCCACTGCTGTCTGTGGATGCTGGATTTCCTTCCTTAGCCATATATCAGTGAGAGTGCCAGCCTCGGTGCTCGGGGGTGAGAGAGACTGCCATTTGTCTATTTTCAAGCCGGCATCTGTTGTTCCGGTGTGTGTGTGGGGGCGGGGGGGTCATTAGGAAGTGTCTCTATGAAAACGGTATAGTAATATTCCAGTGCCAGATCAGGTCCTCTCTGAAAGGCTGAGGCGGGGAGGGGAGCCCCGTGTTAGCTTCGGGAAAGAGCAGGGGTGAGGGGAAAGTTCTGTGAGCAGCAAGAAAGCACAGACGCAGGTTGCCTGTGTCTCTTCAGTTGTAGCAATAGAAACCCTGCCTAAGACAGTACTCAAAATTCACTATTTTGCTACACTGAAGAACTCGTTCAATCGGGATTCACCACATCATCCTAGCACAGCCCCCTTTATAGAACTCACCATGTTTGTATATCACAGTAGACTCAAACTCTTAGAGAACCATCTGCCTCTACCTCTCAAGTGCTGGTATGAAAGTTGTGTGGCACCACGCCTGGCTTACTTACTACTTTGAAGTGAATTAGTAATCAGAGTTTATTTTATCAAGTAAAGGATGTTTGGCACATTTCCTCTGGGATCCTGCAAAGGCCGAAAGCAAGTGCACCTTGGAGAACATGGAGGGCAGCCTGAGCCAGGCAGCAAGCAGCAGTGGCCCTGTTTCTTTATAAGTAAAGCTGCAGGTAGTGACTCTCTCCGGGGAAGCTAGATCCTCGGGTGAACACAGTGATTGTGGGCAAGAAGCTTATCCACCAGAGCTGCATCAGAGGCAAGAGTGCCAAAGGTGAGAGTTCCCTCTCACTGCAGGGCGGGGTAACCCACCTGCAAGGGCGAAAAGGGAAACAAGATTGCTTTCTGTCTTCTTTATTTTCTGGTTCTGGGCAGGGAGCTTGATCCAGAAGGCCAATAAACACCTACCCACTTCACCCCTGCCCAGGCTTCCTGGCACGTCCTCATGTCCATTCCACGTCTCTTTGTCTGTCTGTCTGACCATGCTTACCCCACACCCCCATCAAGTATCTGTGAGCATTTTGGAGTACATGACCTAACAAGGTCAACTTGTCCGTATATTGAATACCCAGAAAGGCCCCATAAATTTCAGATTTGATATCATAGTAATTATATTTCAATGTTTTCCCCAGTACTTAAACATTGAGCCTCGGGGCCTTGTTCTATCACTGGCAGATAATCATGTTCAGAGTCCTGGGAAGGAACTGAAGCAGTGACTCAGTGGATAAGTGCTCAGTCCTCCATCCACCCGTAAGTCCAACTCCAGGAAATCTGATCGATGCCTCTGGTCTCTGTGTGCAGCTGCACTTATGTGCACATGGCTACATACCTATGAACACAATTAAAAATCAAATAAAATATCTTATAAGAATCTTGAGAAAAGTTATGAAGAGAAGTGTAAACAGCGTAGGACATCTGAAGCAAAATGGCCCCATGCAGAGATAATGCAGGACTAAATACAGAGACGCTCCCGACCTTACCCCAGATTATAGGAAATAGAGGGTTTGCGTATTAGAGGAGCCAAAGAGCTACATTCTTTGACTCTGGGTATTAAAAACTATATAGGTCCTAGATGCCAGGCACCATGCTAAGACCTATGAATATGACGATAAATGGGCCTGGAACTCATGAGCCAGATGGTGACACAAGACACTTGAATGAAAAAGAAATATTCCAAACGTTATAGGAGCCTGTGAGATGGCTCAGTGGGTCTGACAACCTGAGCTAACCCCAGGTGGAAAGAAGGGATTCCTACAAGGTGTCTTCTGAGTGTGCTATGGCACACGTGCCCTACTAATACCTACTCCTGTCCCCCAAAATATATCACTATCACTGGATAATGCAGCATGGGTGCTGTGGACTAGGGGTGTGGCTCAGTTGTAGGGCATTTGCCTGGCATGTGCAAAGTCCCAGGTCAAATCTCAAGCACAGAAAAAAAAAAAAAGAAAAGAGCCAACAAAATGACACATAGTGTGGCTTTAAACTTTGGCCTCAGGCTAGTGGTGTGGTTCTGAGGATGAGGGCTTTCTTGACTTGTATGAGGTTCTAGGTTTGATCCTCAGACTACGAAGGAAAAACAGAGAAAACAAAACCTGTTGGGCACGGTGGCATGCCCCTATAGTCCCAGAACTCAGGAGGGTGGGGGGAGGGGTGGCTGTAAAGCAAGACCTTAAAGAAATTAAGGGGTTAGGAGAGCTGTGGGTCTTGATCTATCAAGCCAATAATGCAAGCAACTTGAGTTCATTTTTCTTTTTGGTGTCTAGGCTCAAGTACTCCCACTCCCTCAGCCTCCCAACTTCTAGAGAACACAGGCATGTGCCACCATTCACAGTCTGAAACATCGTAATATATTGCACTTGTGGTAATATGTTGGTGGGTTAGTTAGGTTGTTGAGGCATGGAAGATAATATGCAGAGTCTCTCACGGATGCTCAGCAAGCTGTCTGCCACTGTGCTGATGAGATGCCAAATCTGTTAAGTTCAGACTCCATTTTTAGAGAACTTGACCTAAGTTTGAACTCAGGTAAACTAACAGGCTGGTACCTAGCATTAGTTTCCATGTTACCCCCCAACAAAACCGGAGCCTAGCTCTGTTGTGCCCTGAGTTCACGGGAAACCCAGAGGAGCCCAAGAATTGCAAAGTCAGCTGCAACTCATAAAAGAGTCTTTTCAAGTTTGAACTCGGTTCGCCCACCTAGCATCCACTGCATGAATGCTGACAAGCGACCCTGAGTCCAGAAAACATTGGGTTTATATACAGTATAGGAATAGTGTGAATGAATATTTACAGAAAAAGGGAGTAGAGGGTGGGATAGTATTGAAGCGGGAGGGGATAATGGGTTCAAGGACTAATTTTATGGCCAGTTGTAATTGTCTGTGACCTGACCTCTGTTTACCTTTTTTTCCATGGTCTCCCTTGAGCTTGTTATTTCTCTAAGGTCTCAAGGACAGGCACCTGGAGTTTTGCTGCTTATCAGCAGAAGTGTTGCATGCAATTCTAATGATAGGAGAGGGGGAAAGAGGATGGGAGCCTCTGGCGGGGAATGCAGAAGCAAACTGTCTGTACATCACTAAAGTCTCTCTAGTATCAGTAATTCAGGGGTTACAACAGCTCCAGTCCCTGTGCTAATCCCCAACAAAACCAGTGCCTTCAAGTTAATAAGACCAGCCTCTTCAGGTTATTCCCCCAACAAACCTGCACCCCCTGGCTACAAGCCCACTCCTTGCTTAACAACCACCAATGCAGAGGGGGACAGAAGTTAAGTTTATGATATGAGTCCCAGCACCAGCCAGTTGTATTAAAGGCCACAGTTAAAGGCCATAGCTTTAGATGCTTGCTCATGGACTCCCTGCTTGCTGCTTCCTATAAAGCCCTGACCCGATAGACATTCGGGGCTCCCCCACCACCAAAACTGTCCTTCATGACAGCGGTGTGTTGGGGTAGGGGGTGGGGGGATGGCAAGCTAGCTCAACTAGAATAAAGACCCTGATGTGAGTTGCATCAGATTGGCTCCTGTGTGTGTTTTGGGGGACCACTAACATTTCCCTGGAACAACAGTATAACCCTCTCCTGAATCTCTTTTAATCTGGAGAACTATAGGGACTGGAGAAGTGACTCAGCAATTAAGAGCAATAGCAGCTCTTGCAGAGGACTTGGGTCCCTTAACATTTATTTACTTGGTGGCTTATAGTCATCTGTAACACCTGTTCCAGGGAATCTGATGCCCTCTTTTGGATGCCACAGGCACCCAGCATGCACGTAATGCACAGACATATATGCAGGCAAAACATTCATACACATTAAAATAATAAAATAATAATTAAAATTTTTTAATTAAAGTTCTATAGGATGAAAAAATGTTAAAGCATGCAGTACGTTTTGAAAATATTTCAAAACCTTTTTCAGCTATATGTAATTCACATGTGTTCCAACCATGCTGTAGAACAGGCTATATTACTGTGGGTTCCAGATACAACAACATAGAAAATAGCTTGTATCACAAGGATAACTGGCCAGTATAAATTTTAACAACCAGGAGAAGTCCCTCACAAGTACAGACCTAGCACAGAACTTTCAAAAACTGCTGACAGGGGTTGTGGAACTATAGACTTAAGAGAAGGCCCATTATGAAGACTTGTATGCCCTAACTCCAACCTTTTGAGAGGCTGAAGTTCAAGGCCAGCATATATAAAACAATATCTCTGCCTTAAGAGAGGGAGCTTGAGAGGGTAAGATTTGAGATGATGGGAGAGAGGCTGTTCCAATTATATCAAAGCCAAATGGCTCAGCAGCTAAGTAAGTGCAGAGACCAGGGAACACACACATGCACAGATAGTAAATCATTTGTTTAAAGAAAGTATTGTAGAGGGAAGAGTTACACCATGGGTCACAAAGGTTCATCACAGGATTACGGAATGGAGATGGAGTCTGCTTCAAGTTACTAACAGCCAGCCTGCAGGAAAGAGCCTATCACAGTCTTTCCATGATGCCATGAAGATGTGACACCTTCAGCCTTACCCCAGCTGGCCAGATACAACTCCTTGTCTGAAAAACCGGTGTGTGTCAGATTGTTGATGCATGTAATATTGTTCTGAACAATATTAGGCTCACACAAGAACAGACTAGTTAAGATATATATATATATATATATATATATATATATATATACACACACACACATATATAATATATATTCTGATACACTATGGAAGTTATTTATAGGGAGTCTAGAGAGATGGCTCTGTGGTTAAAAGCACTAATTGCTCTTCCAGAGGACCTAGGCTCCATTCTCAGCACCTACATGGTGGCTCATAACTATCTAAAACCCCAGTCCTAAGTGATCTGATGTCCTCTTCTGGCTTCTGTGGGTATCAGGAATGCCCACGGATACCAGGCACACACATGGTACAAGCATACATGCAGGCAAAACACTCAAAAATGAAAAAGTAAAATAAGGAAAAAGTTATTTGCAGGATCAGGTATGGTGGTGTATACTTTTAATCCCAGACCTTGGGAGGCAGAGGCAGACCGATCTCTTTGAGTTCAGAGCCACATAGGGAATTCTAGGACAGCTAAGCCTACATAGAGACTCTATCTCAAAACAAACAAAACAAAACAAAACAAAACAAAACAAAACAGGAGGGAACCTCCCCCACACTCCCACACTCACACTTAAATCCTTCTAGGGATAAGAGGGAAAACAGGGTGTATTTCTCTTTCTGGGTCTCACTTAACAACAGTTACAGCTATTTTTCTGCAAATGTCATGTGTGGTGGACATGGAAGCCAACCTTGGGAAGGAAAAATGTGGGATGGAGAGAGAGTGCCACAGGCTCCCGAGACTCCTCAAAGAGTCCTGATGTGCACTACCCAGCATTAGATCTAAGATCGCTCCCGGAACACCAGTGAGACAGCAAAAAGAAACTGAGGCCAGGGCAGTGGCCACTTCCCCATCTCCCCCTGCTCCTTCTGAGTAACCACATCAGGCAGGGCTTTCATTGGGACACAGTGAGAGTGCATTGAGATACGATTGGCTGAGGATTTATGGGTTTGAGATTATATATAAGCTTATGCCCTTCTCAGTAAACCCAGATCTGCAGCCTCATGCTAGTCTCCTGTGTCTGGTTTCCCGGCATTTGTCACAGGAGTCCATCGCCTCTCACCCACCATTCTAGGTCCTGTTCCCAAAGCCATGATTCCTGTTTTTTGTTTGTTTGTTTGTTTGTTGCAGATAAACAAAATTCCACCACGTATTCGTACTGAAGAAAATTCTATGTGTGAGTTTCATGTGTATACACTTTCTTTAAGCATTTATTTGTGAGTGAATACAAATAAAAGTTTCCATTTCTTAGTTATGATGACCAGAGTCACAAAACCTTGTCTGCACAAGTATTTCTAGATTATTTTTGGAGTTCTTCCTATATACACAGAGGAATGGTCTGGATGTGAAGGAGAGTCAAGAGAACTTGAGCTGACCTAGAAAGCCTGGCTCTCTGGTTGTCTCTTCTACCTGAGCACCCAGAAGATTGCAACTGTTTAAAAATGGCTGTGGGCGGACAGTGGTGGCACATGCCTTTAATCCCAGCACTTGGGAGGCAGAGGCAGGCTGATTTCTGAGTTCAAGGCCAGCCTGGTCTACAGAGTAAGTTCCAGGACACCCAGGGCTATACAGAGAAACCCTGTCTTGAAAACAAACAAACAGAATAATAAAATAAAAATAAAAATAAATAAATAAATAAAAAGAAAACAAACCAAAAAAAGGCTGTGGGGAGCAAAGAGCCTATGCAAGGGAGAGTACCCACCCTAGGCAGACTCCTACCTCTGGGTCCCCTCCAATTATCCATTCTAATAAAGTTTACAGCTTTTGTTTTTAGTCTTGTGGCTGGTATGTGTAGAGAGAATCTCTTATAAGCACCACCTGTCAATAAAAAAGCTGATGGCAGAAAATAGGAGGTGGGACAATGGCAGGAAGAGAGGGGATTCTGGGAAATAGTGAGTGACTAAAAGGGAGACTTGACTGGGGCCCTGAGGGAGATGAAGCTAAATCAGAGGTTGCTGAAAGAGAGTCTCTGGAAAATTCGAAGGAGATTAGAGAGAGACACTGAGGAGACAGCCGCAAAAACAGCAGCAGACTGGGACTAAAGGAAAGATAACCAGACATAGACTAATTTGAATGGGTTAAATAAGTTATAGCTAGTCAGGGAATGAGCCAAAGTTCACGGCCTAGGCATTTAATAATAATCAGTCTCAGACTTGTCATTCCAGGAGCAAGAGCTGGGAGGAAAACACTTTATTTGTTTACAGGTGCATTTGAGTTCAGGGTGCATCTACACCTGTTGCATTTACTGGTCGCTCCTCTAGGTCTGTAACTGTTACACTCTCTGGGACCCTCAAGATCCCTATTTTTACTCCGTGATCATCCCGGCCACTTGGATTCCAGCCTCAGATCTATAACAGTTACGGTCAGGGTTCCTCCACTTTGACCTTGAGGACCTCAGACCTCTATTGTCACAGTCTGTCAGTGGCTCCTCCCCGTCCACCTTCATTTTCTGTCTGAAGGGGTCTTCTTTTCCCATCCCACAAGACAAACTAGGTGATGCCTGAGCACCTGGTAACATGTGGGCCATATAGTAGTTCTGGTTTTAGATTTTTAAAGATTATCCATATTGATGTCTATAGTGGTTGTGAAAGGAAATAAAACTTGAGACATGTGATTTATGTAATTTATGTCAAATAGCCCAAAGAGTTGTTTGTGAGCTTTGAAACCTGGGGCTGAGAACAGAACAGAACAGGACAGGACATGCCCGGGCAGGCCCATCGTTACATGTCCTGACTGGCCTGGTGCCTCCCTATCTCCCGCCATTCTGACAGTCTGTTGATGTTTAAATGGACCAATCATGTGAAACCGCGCCAATTCCTCCCCCAGCCCCACCCCTTTTCTATAAAAGTCCCTAGCTTCCAAGCCTCGGGGTCGAAACCACTGTCTCCTGCGTGAGATAAGTTTCAACCCGGAGCTCTGCCATTATGGCTCCACCATGTGTCAACACCTCTGTCTCCTGCGGGAGATATGTGTCGGCCCGGAGCTCCGTCATTAAACTACCTCATGCTTTTACATCAAGATGGTCGTCTGTTCGTGATTCTTGGGTGCACGCCGAACAGGAATTGAGTGGGGGTTTCCCCACTAGGTTCTTTCAGTTGCACCAATGAATATTACCAGCTGTGTCTAAGAATTACTCTTTTTCCAAGTATATAAATTGAAGATAAATATATCTTCACCAATATATATTATCCTTTGTTTTCTTTAATTTAAATAAAAAGATTTATTTTTAACTATGTGCATGTATTTGAGTGTGTGCATGTGAGTGCAGGTACCCACAGAGATCAGACCCATTGGATCCTGGGAACTGGAGTTACAGGTGGTTGTGAGCTACCTCCTGTGGGTGTGGGGAATCTCTCTAGTCCCTTTTTCGTCTTTTTTTTTTTTTTTTTGGTTTTTCAAGACAGGGTTTCTCTGTGTAGCCCTGGCTGTCCTGGAACTCACTCTGTAGACCAGGCTGGCCTTGAACTCAGAAATCCGCCTGACTCTGCCTCCCAAGTGCTTGGGATTAAAGGCATGTGACACCACCACTCAGCCCCAGCCCATTTATTGATTGAATAAATTATTTTTATGGTATTTAATTATTCTAGTTCTTAACATATTTTAGATATTGATAACCTGAATGATGAATAGTTAGCAAAGCTTTTTTCCCATTCTGTAAACTTTCTCTTCATCCTGTTGAAGCCCAGCTTTTCTGTGGCTGAAGGGTCTTAGTTTTAATAACCCCACTTGTCAATTCTTGGGTAATTCCCTACTTGAGTCTTTTTCAAAGTCTTTGCCTAAGTAGCAAATTGTTTCACCTGTTTTCTTCTGTCAGTGTCCAAGTTTCAGGTCTTTGGTCAGTTTGAATTTCTCTTCCTGTAGGGTGAGAGCTACTGATCTGGCTTCATTCTTTAACAGTCTGGCATTGAATTTACTCTGCAGTCTAGGCAAGCCTTGAACTTGTGATCCTTCTGCCTCCAGCTTTCCCAGTAGCTGAATTATATGTATGTGTTAGCCATTTGACTTTTTAAAGTATAATATCTTATCTGCTGTAGGTCCCACTGTGAACTCCAGTATTGTGGGTCTTTTGTTTTTAAAGATTTATTTATTTTATTTATATGAGTACACTGTAGCTGTCTTCAGGCACACCAGAAGAGGGCATTGGATCCCATTACAGATGGCTGTGAGCTACCATGTGGTTGCTGGGAATTGAACTCAGGACCTCTGGAAGAGCAGTCGGTGCTCTTAACCACTGAACCATCTCTCTCTAGTCCCCCATTTCTATGTTTCTTTTTCAAAAACCATTTTCATAATAGTGAAAGACCCCCGGAGGGCAGACACTCACTCAAGCCTCGGGACAGCCGCGCACCCAAGAAGACACTGAGACCGAACTTAAGATGTAGAGAGTAAGATTTAATACAGCAGCAACAAGAAAGCACATAAAAAGCACATATACCAGAGGCTCTGGGGTCGAAACTCATACACCAAGCATGGTGTAGAGGAGAATCGGCGACCAGCCCAAATTTTTACAGGCTTTTATAGGAAAAAGCCAGGGGAAAAGTACAAGTTTTGCGTCACCAAGGGGTCGTGTCCTATATTTTGGTAATGTACCCGATCTATTGGAACATTCTGGGGTAGTACCAGGAGGCCCCTATCTCAAAAATGTTCTTGGAACAGTCCTCAGTTAGGAGGGGTAGGACTAGGTTTGTTCCAGGAGACCCTTATCTAAAAAATGTTCTTGGAACAGTTTTCATTTGGGAGGGGGTCGGGAAGAGTTCAGGAATGTACTCTGGGGTAAAAAGTTCAGGAGTGTTCCGGGAACAATCTCTAGATGGGAGGGGTAAGAGGACTCTGAGAGTTGAAGAGTTCAGGTGTCCAGTAATTTTCCTCTTTCAATAGAATAAATAGTTATGGCTGAGAGGTAAGACTAGACTGAGGGGATCGAGTGGGAGAAGGAGGAAAGAGAGAGGTAGAGGAAGGATGCATGGAAGGACCACTCCTCCTTCAGTGCCATTCAAGGGATCACGTGGGAACCTAATACAGGAGGCCCTTCTTAAATACACATAAATAAAGGTGAATACGTAACTAAAGGTTCCAAAATGTAGGGAAGGGGGCACAGGAAGGAAATCCAAAGCAAGACCAAAACTCCACTGGGCAAACTCCAAACTGAATCTCTTCAAAGCGCTGACTCCTTTCAGCTTCACTGGCTACAACACGTTTCTGTTTCTTGGCTGGGTCCATTCCATGTTAGCAGCTCTCCTTGGCAGGTATTCCACAGGTCTGGCATCTCTAACCTCTCGAGGTCTCCAAGGCAATCCAGACTTTACCTTCTCAGTTCTTAGACAATGGCCTCTCTGGGCCTCCATGCAGAGACACCCTGCCACATGCCTGGCCTCAGTGGCTTACTGTAGTCTCAGAGGGACTTTCCATAACTCCTTCCTCTATTCTTGTCTCTAAAGCCAGAAGCGCCTGGTCAAATCTGCCGAGTTTTGCTACTTGCTGGTGTTGGAGCATGGCCCCCTCATTTAATTACATCTTCATCCATTAGTTTTCTGTTTTCCATGGCTTCCTTCATTGCCTAAGCTTGGCAGTCCTAGCACTTGCACTGTAGGCCAGGCTGGTCTTGAGAGCCTCTGTCTCCTGAGTGCTGGGATTAAAGGCATGTACCACTATGCCTGGAACTAAGCTTTTCTTTAATTACTTTTCACAAGATGGAAGTTTAGGTGAATGTTCCTACCCAGTGGCCACCACTCCCTTAGTTCCATTTAATATCCTTAAACACAGGATTCTGCTCCCTTCCACTTCCTGATGCCCCTTTAATCCTTGAACCATACATTGTGCATTTTTTTCTTGCACAGTTTGCTCCATTTGCAAAATGCTCTTTTCTTTTTTTTTTTTCAATGTTCAACAGGAAATTGAAGTTTATTTAATATACAGTTTATATCTGACACTGACAAAAATGAAAATGCTATTTACATAAAACGGATTAAAAATACACACTATCTGTATTTTAACATAGTAATAGCCACAGGATTCAAACCTGGCTTCCAGCACTTGCATCGTGTAGTTAGTTTACCAAGAGCTATACTAAAGGGCAACGCTGGCAGTGCGTCCCACACGTCATGTACACGGCCTAGCATCCGTCTCTTCAGCACACGTCCCAGTTCCTGAGTCTTCCAGTTCTGAATACTCAACAGCTTCTTCTTCAGAATCAAATTCCTGACTATCCGGTGACTCAAAGTTATCCAGAGGTTCATTGCTCAGCCTCTCGATTACCTCCGCCATGTACTGCACGTGCTCAGCTACTTCTGCCAAGTCTTTATTCTCCTTTCTCAGGCGGGCAATTTCACTGTCCTTTTGTTCAATTTCTTTATGAAGTTTCTCATTCTCTTTCAGTGCCTCATAGAGAGCTTTCCTCTGCTGCTCTGCCACTTCTTTCCAATACTGAGAAGATGGGTTTTCTTTACTTATAAGATCAAAGGCTTCCTGGGTGAGGTCTCCAACATCCTTATTCTCATTAGCTTCTGGACCACAGCTTGAAGTCTGAGATGCTAAATGGTCATCCCAAAGCTTCCTTTTGAACAAGCCTTTTGGCAACTCATTTTCTCTGCCAACAAGAGATCCATCTGCAGAAGGCTGGATCATCTTCAGCGTTCTCCTTGGGATAGGACTATTCTTCACATTCTCTTGGGCTCCCTCCTGTTTCTGCTTCATACTGAGATTCATTTTTCAGAGACAGCAATGCTCAATTCCTGGCGAGCTTGAGAGCTGCACAAGGCCCCGGCACCACACCGGACCCAACGGCGCCAGAACGACCCGAACCTGCAGACTAACCCGCCGACCCAGTCGCTGACGCGCCGAGAGGCCTGCTCTTTTCATAAGAATGAACCACAGAACAAAAATCTATACTAGGCTGTTTTGAGCTTTCCTTTGCCAGTGCAATTAATCTAAATCTCTTCACCTTAGTCTCAGGAAGAATTTTCAGACAAAGACAAAAAGCAACTGCCGGGCATGGTGGCTCACACCTTTAATCCCAGCACTCATGAGGCAGAGGCAGGTGGATTTCTGAGTTCGAGGCCAGTCTGGTCTACAAAGTGAGTTCCAGGACAGCCAGGGCTATACAGAGAAACCCTGTCTCGAAAAACCAAAAAAAAAAAAAAAAAAAGGAACCACATTCATCACCAAGCTTTTTTTTTTTTCATAGACTTATTTATGGGGGCTGGTGAAATGGCTCAGTGGTTAAGAGCACTGACTGCTTTTCCAGAGGTCCTGAGTTCAATTTCCAGCAACCACATGGTAGCTCACAACCACCCATAATGAGATCTTATGCCCTCTTCTGGTGTGTTCAAAAACAGCTATAGTGTACTTACATGTAACAATAAATAAATCAAAAAAAAAAAAAAAAAAAAGAATGGCAATATCTTTAAAAAGAAAGAAGCCGCCTTCTGGTCAGCACAAGCACTGGGTCATCTAAGGCGCAGAGTCAGCAGACACCCACACGGTCCCTAAAGGACTCTCCACCCGATCTTAGGATCACTGGTGAGTGGAACACAACATCTGTTCCAATCTAATTGTGACGGGCCTGTGACAGCAGGAACACCTATTCAACAAGAGCCCTTCCTAACCAGAGGCTTGGGTTCCTTTTGATCAGTTCTGGTTTACCTTGGTTTTGAACACACCAGACAGCTCCAAAGGTCCTCAAAGGAGATACCACTTCCAGGCACTGTAACACACCCAGGATCTTAGGACAACAGGAACCCACGATAACAGGAGCTGGGTCACACTAGTATTTCAGGGTCTCAGAGGAAGCTTGAATGCCAAAAACTCTGACACACCCAGAATCTCAGGTTCACAGGAGCCCACATCAAAGGATCACAGAGAAAGCTGGACTCTGAGGAGTCCTGAATCAACTGGGATTATAGGAAGGACAGGCTCCAATCAGATATATTGAGGGAAGTAAGCACTTGAGATAATCAGATGACAGGAGGCAAGTGTAAGAACAGAAGTAACAGAAACCAAGCTTACTTGGTATCATCAGAATCAAACTCTCCCACCATAGCAAGTCCTGGATACACCATCACACCAGAAAAGCAAGACATGGATATAAAGTTACTTCTCATGATGATGATGGAGGATTTTAAGAAGAAAATACAGGAAAACACAGGTAAACAGCTAGAAGCCTTTAAAGAGGAAATACAAAAATCCCTTAGAGAGTTACAGGAAAACACTACCAAACAGGTGATGGAATTGAACAAAACCATCCAGGAACTAAAAATGGAAGTAGAAACAATAAAGAAAACCCAAAGGGAGACAACTCTGGAGATAGAAACCCCAGGAAAGAAATCAGGAACCATAGATGTGAGCATCAGCAACAGAATACAAGAGATGGAAGAGAGAATCTCAGGTGCAGAAGATTCCATAGGGAACATGGACACAACAATCAAAGAAAATGCAAAATGCAAAAAGATCCTAACTCAAAACATCCAGGAAAGCCAGGACACAACAAGAAGACCAAATCTACAGATAATAGGAGTAGATGAGAATGAAGATTTTCAACTTAAAGGGTCAGCAAATATCTTCAACAAAATTATAGAAGAAAACTTCCCATACCTAAAGAAAGAGATGCCCATGAACATACAAGAAGCCTACAGAACTCCAAATAGACTCGACCAGAAAAGAAATTCCTCCCGACACATAATAATCAGAGCAACAAATGCACTAAATAAAGACAGAATATTAAAAGCAGTAAGGGACAAAGGTCAAGTAGCATATAAAGGCAGACCTATTAGAATTACACCAGACTTCTCAACAGAGACAATGAAAGCCAGAATATCCTGGACAGATGTTATACAGTTATTAAGAGAACACAAATGCCAGCCCAGGCTACTATACTCAGCAAAACTCTCAATTAACATAGATGTCGAGAAACCAAAGTATTCCATGACAAAACCAAATTCACACAATATCTTTCCACGAATCCAGCCCTTCAAAGGATAATAACGGGAAAACACCAATACAAGGACAGAAACTACGCCCTAGAAAAAGCAAGAAAGTAATCCTTCAACAAACCTAAAAGAAGACAGCCACAAGAACAGAATCCCAACTCTAACAACAAAAATAACAGGAAGCAACAATTACTTTTCCTTAATATCTCTGAATACCAATGGACTCAATTCCCCAATAAAAAGACACAGACTAACAGACTGGCTACATAAAAAGGACCCAACATTTTGCTGCTTATAGGAAGCCCATCTCAGGGAAAAAGACAGACACTACCTCAGAGTGAAAGGCTGGAAAACAATTTTCCAAGCAAATGGCCTGAAGAAACAAGCTGGAGTAGCCATTCTAATATCGAATAAAATCGACTTTCAACCCAAAGTTATCCCCACTATATAAACAAATTCAAAGGCAAAAACCACATGATCATCTCATTAGATGCTGAGAAAGCATTTGACAAAATCCAACACCCATTCATGATAAAAGTCTTGGAAAGATCAGGAATTCAAGGCTCATGCCTAGACATAATAAGAGCAATCTACAGCAAACCAATAGCCAACATCAAAGTAAATGGAGAGAAGCTGGAAGCAATCCCACTAAAATCAGGGACTAGACAAGGCTGCCCACTTTCTCCCTACCTATTCAATATAGTACTTGAAGTCCTAGTCAGAGCAATTAGACAACAAAAGGAGGTCAAAGGGATACAAATTAGAAAGGAAGAAGTCAAAATAGCACTATTTGCAGATGATATGATAGTATATATAAGTGACCCTAAAAATTCCACCACAGAACTCCTAAACCTGATAAACAGCTTCAGTGCAGTAGCTGGATATAAAATAAATTCAAACAAATCAATGGCCTTTCCCTACACAAAGGATAAACAGGCTGAGAAAGAAGTTAGGGAAACAACACCCTTCACAACAGTCACAAATAATATAAAATACCTTGGCGTGACTCTAACTAAGGAAGTGAAAGATCTGTATAATAAGAACTTCAAGTATCTGAAGAAAGAAATCAAGATCTCAGAAGATGGAAAGATCTCCCATGCTCATGGATTGGCAGGATTAATATAGTAAAAATGTCTATCCTGCCAAAAGCAATTTACAGATTCAATGCAATCCCCATCAAAATTCCAACTCCATTCTTCAACGAATTAGAAAGGGCAATTTGTAAATTCATCTGGAATAACAAAAAACCTAGGATAGCAAAAACTCTTCTCAATGATAAAAGAATCTCTGGTGGAATCACCATGCCTGACCTAAAGCTGTACTACAGAGCAATTGTGATAAAAAAAAAAAAAAAAAAAAAAAAAAAAAAAAAAAAAGTGCATGGTAATGGTATAGTGACAGACAGGTAGACCAATGGAATAGAATTGAAGACCCAGAAATGAACTCACACACCTATGGTCACTTGATCTTTGACAAGGGAGCTAAAACCATCCAGGGGAAAAAAGACAGCATTTTCAACAAATGGTGCTGGAACAACTGGCAGTTATCATGTAGGAGAATGCGAATTGATCCATTCTTATTTCCTTGTACTAAGGTCAAGTCTAAGTGGATCAAGCAACTCCACATAAAACCAGAGACACTGAAACTTATAGAAGAGAAAGGGGGGAAAAGCCTTGAAGATATGGGCACAGGGGGGAAATTCCTGAATAGAACAGCAAAGGCTTGTGCTGTAAGATCAAGAATTGACAAATGGGACCTCATAAAATTGCAAAGCTTCTGTAAGGCAAAAGAATCAATGAGACAAAAAGGCCACCAACAGATTGGGAAATGATCTTTACCAATCCTAAATCAAATAATATCCAATATATATAAGAAACTCAAGAAGATGGACTCCAGAAAACCAAATAACCCCATTAAAAAATGGGGCACAGAGACCAGCAGCAGGGTAGCTAGGGCACAGGGTTGGCTGACACTCGCCAGCTACCCACAACACCCGCCACAGGATCTTAAGACTTCTGGTGAGTGGAACACAGCTTCTGCTCCAATCCAATTGCGCGCGGGACCTGAGACTGCATTAGTTAGGGAGGCAGAAATCCGGCCTGAGTAGGGCCACAAGCCTCTTCCGGTCTGACCAGCACTGGGGTAGCTAGAGGGCAGGGTCGGCTGACACCCGCCAGCTACCCACGACACCCGCCACAGGATCTTGAGACTTCTGGTGAGTGGAACACAGAGTCTGCTCCAATCTTTAAACAGTGACAACGATAACAACTAACCCCAGAGATTACCAGATGGCGAAAGGTAAACGTAATAATCTTACTAACAGAAACCAAGACCACTCACCATCATCAGAACCCAGCACTCCCACTTCGCCCAGTCCAGGGCACCCCAACACACCGGAAAAGCTAGACCCGGATCTAAAAGCATATCTCATGATGATGGTAGAAGACATCAAGAAGGACTTTAATAACTCACTTAAAGAATTACAGGAGAACATGGCTAAAGAGTTACAAGTCCTTAAAGAAAAACAGGATAACACAATCAAACAGGTAGAAGTCCTTAAAGAAAAACAGGAAAACACATCCAAACAGATGATGGAAATGAACAAAACCATACTAGACCTAAAAAGGGAAGTAGACACAATAAAGAAAACCCAAAATGAGGCAACACTGGAGATAGAAACCCTAGGAAAGAAATCTGGAACCATAGATACGAGCATCGACAACAGAATACAAGAGATGGAAGAGAGAATCTCAGGTGCAGAAGATTCCATAGAGAACATCGGCACAACAATCAAGGAAAATGTAAAACGCAAAAAGATCCTAACTCAAAACATCCAAGAAATACAGGACACAATGAGAAGACCAAACCTACGGATAATAGGAGTGGATGAGAATGAAGATTTTCAACTCAAAGGACCAGCAAACATCTTCAACAAAATTATAGAAGAAAACTTCCCAAATCTAAAGAAAGAGATGCCCATGAACATACAAGAAGCCTACAGAACTCCAAATAGACTGGACCAGAAAAGAAATACCTCCCGACACATAATAATCAGAACAATAAATGCTCTAAATAAAGATAGAATACTAAAAGCAGTAAGAGAAAAAGGCCAAGTAACATATAAAGGCAAGCCTATCAGAATTACACCAGATTTTTTACCAGAGACTATGAAAGCCAGAAGATCCTGGACAGATGTTATACAGACACTAAAAGAACACAAATTCCAGCCCAGGCTACTATACCCAGCCAAACTCTCAATTAACATAGATGGAGAAACCAACGTATTCCATGACAAAACCAAATTCACACATTATCTCTCCACGAATCCAGCCCTTCAAAGGATAATAACAGAAAAAAACCAATACAAGGACGGAAACCATGCCCTAGAAACAACAAGAAGGTAATCCCTCAACAAACCTAAAAGAAGACAGCCACAAGAACAGAATGCCAACTTTAACAACAAAAATAACAGGAAACAACAATTACTTTTCCTTAATAGCTCTTAATATCAATGGACTCAACTCCCCAATAAAAAGACATAGACTAACAAACTGGCTACACAAACAAGACCCAACATTTTGCTGCTTACAGGAAACTCATCTCAGAGAAAAAGATAGACACTACCTCAGAATAAAAGGCTGGAAAACAATTTTCCAAGCAAATGGTATGAAGAAACAAGCTGGAGTAGCCATTCTAATATCTGATAAGATTGACTTCCAACCCAAAGTCATCAAAAAAGACAGGGATGGGCACTTCATACTCATCAAAGGTAAAATCCTCCAAGAGGAACTATCAATCCTGAATATCTATGCTCCAAATACAAAGGCAGCCACATTCATTAAAGAAACTTTAGTAAATCTCAAAGCACACATTGCACCTCATACAATAATTGTGGGAGACTTCAACACACCACTTTCACCAATGGACAGATCATGGAAACAGAAACTAAACAGGGACACAGTGAAACTAACAGAAGTTATGTATCAAATGGATCTGGCAGATATCTACAGAACATTCTATCCTAAAACAAAAGGATATACCTTCTTCTCAGCACCTCATGGTACCGTCTCCAAAATTGACCACATAATTGGTCACAAAACAGGCCTCAACAGATACAAAAATATTGAAATTGTCCCATGCATCCTATCAGATCACCATGGACTAAGGCTGATCTTCAATAACAAAATAAATAATAGAAAGCCAACCTTCACGTGGAAACTGAACAACACTCTTCTCAATGATACCTTGGTCAAGGAAGGAATAAAGAAAGAAATTAAGGACTTTTTAGAGTTCAATGAAAATGAAGCCACAGCGGGGCGGTGGTGGCGCACGCCTTTAATCCCAGCACTTGGGAGGCAGAGGCAGGCAGATTTCTGAGTTCGAGGCCAGCCTGGTCTACAGAGTGAGTTCCAGGACAGCCAGGACAACACAGAGAAACCCTGTCTCAAAAAACCAAAAAAAAAAGAAAAAAGAAAAAAAAAATGAAGCCACAACATACCCAAACGTATGGGACACAATGAAAGCATTTCTTTTTTTTTTTTTAAAGATTTTTTATTTATTTATTTATTATATGTAAGTACACTGTCGCTGTCTTCAGACACTCCAGAAGAGGGAGTCAGATTACGTTATGGATGGTTGTGAGCCACCATGTGGTTGCTGGGATTTGAACTCTGGACCTTCGGAAGAGCAGTCGGGTGCTCTTACCCACTGAGCCATCTCACCAGCCCAATGAAAGCATTTCTAAGAGGAAAACTCATAGCTCTGAGTGCCTCCAAAAAGAAACTAGAGAGAGCACACATTAGCTGCTTGACAACACACCTAAAAGCACCAGAACAAAAGGAAGCAAATTCACCCAAGAGGAGTAGATGGCAGGAAATAATCAAACTCAGGGGCGAAATCAACCAAGTGGAAACAAGAACTATTCAAAGAATCAACCAATCAAGGAGCTGGTTCTTTGAGAAAGTCAACAAGATAGATAAACCCTTAGTCAGACTCACTAGAGGGCACAGGGAAAGCATTCTAATTAATTAATCAGAAATGAAAAAGGAGACATAACAACAGATCCTGAAGACATCCAAAACACCATCAGATCCTTCTACCAAAGGCTATACTCAACAAAACTGGAGAACCTGGATGAAATGGAGAAGTTCCTAGACAGATACCAGGTACCAAAGTTGAATCAAGATCAGGTTAATGATCTAAACAGCCCTATATCCCCCAAAGAAATAGAAGCAGTCATTAATAGTCTCCCAACCAAAAAAAGCCCAGGACCAGATGGGTTTAGTGCAGAGTTCTATCAGACCTTCAAAGAAGATCTAATCCCAGTTCTTCACAAACTATTCCACAAAATAGAAACAGAAGGTACTCTACCCAACTCATTCTATGAAGCCACAATTACTCTGATACCTAAACCACAAAAAGACCCAACAAAGATAGAAAACTTCAGACCAATATCCCTTATGAATATTGATGCAAAAATCCTCAATAAAGTTCTTGCTAACCGAATCCAAGAACACATCAAAACAATCATCCATCCTAACCAAGTAGGTTTCATCCCAGTGATGCAGGGATGGTTCAATATACGGAAATCCATCAACGTAATCCAGTATATAAACAAACTCAAAGACAAAAACCACATGGTCATCTCGTTAGATGCGGAAAAAGCATTTGACAAGATCCAACACCCATTCATGATAAAAGTCTTGGAAAGATAAGGAATTCAAGGCCCATACCTAAACATGATAAAAGCAATCTAAAGCAAACCAGTAGCCAACATCAAAGTAAATGGTGAGAAGCTTGAAGCAATCCCTCTAAAATCAGGGACTAGACAAGGCTGTCCACTTTCTCCATACCTATTCAACATTGTACTTGAAGTCCTAGCCAGAGCAATTCGACAACAAAAGGAGATCAAAGGGATACAAATTGGAAAAGATGAAGTCAAAATATCACTTTTTGCAGATGATATGATAGTATATATAAGTGACCCTAAAAATTCCACCAGAGAACTCCTAAACCTGATAAACAGCTTCGGTGAAGTAGCTGGATATAAAATTAACTCAAACAAATCAATGGCCTTTCTCTACACAAAGAATAAACAGGCTGAGAAAGAAATTAGGGAAACAACACCCTTCTCAATAGTCACAAATAATATAAAATATCTTGGCGTGACTCTAACTAAGGAAGTGAAAGATCTGTATAATAAAAACTTCAAATCTCTGAAGAAAGAAATTATAGAAGATCTCAGAAGATGGAAAGATCTCCCATGCTCATGGATTGGCAGGATCAACATTGTAAAAATGACTATCTTGCCAAAAGCAATCTACAGATTCAATGCAATCCCCATCAAAATTCCAAATCAATTCTTCAACGAATTAGAAAGTGCAATCTGCAAATTCATCTGGAATAACAAAAAAAAACCTAGGATAGCAAAAACTCTTCTCAAGGATAAAAGAACCTCTGGTGGAATCACCATGCCGGACCTAAAGCTTTACTACAGAGCAATTGTGATAAAAACTGCGTGGTACTGGTATAGTGACAGACAAATAGACCAATGGAATAGAATTGAAGACCCAGAAATGAACCCACACACCTACGGTCACTTGATCTTCGACAAGGGAGCTAAAAACATCCAGTGGAAGAAAGACAGCATTTTCAACAAATGGTGAAGATATGGGCACAGGGGAAAAATTCCTGAATAGAACAGTAATGGTTTGTGCTGTAAGATCGAGAATTGACAAGTGGGACCTCATGAAACTGCAAAGCTTCTGCAAGGCAAAAGACACCATCAATAAGACAAAAAAAAAAAAAACACCAACAGATTGGGAAAGGACCTTTACCTATCCTAAATCAGATAAGGGACTAATATCCAATATATATAAAGAACTCAAGAAGGTGGACTCCAGAAAGTCAAATAACCCCATTAAAAAATGGGGCTCAGAACTGAACAAAGAATTCTCACCTGAGGAATACCGAATGGCAGAGAAGCACCTGAAAAAATGTTCAACATCCTTAATCATCAGGGAAATGCAAATCAAAACAACCCTGAGATTCCACCTCACACCAGTCAGAATGGCTAAGATCAAAAATTCAGGTGACAGCAGATGCTGGCGAGGATGTGGAGAAAGAGGAACACTCCTCCATTGTTGGTGGGGTTGCAAGCTTGTACAACCACTCTGGAAATCAGTCTGGCGGTTCCTCAGAAAATTGGACATAGTACTACCGGAGGATCCAGCAATACCTCTCCTGGGCATATATCCAGAAGATGTCCCAATCGGTAAGAAGGACACATGCTCCACTATGTTCATAGCAGCCCTATTTATAATAGCCAGAAGCTGGAAAGAACCCAGATGTCCCTCAACAGAGGAATGGATACAGAAATTATGGTACATTTACACAATGGAGTACTACTCAGCTATTAAAAAGAATGAATTTATGAAATTCCTAGCCAAATGGATGGACCTGGAGGGCATCATCTTGAATGAGGTAACACAATCACAAAGGAACTCACACAATATGTATTCACTGATAAGTGAATATTAGCCCAAAACTTAGGATACCCAAGATATAAGATACAATTTGCTAAATGCATGAAACTCAAGAAGAATGAAGACCAAAATGTGGACAATATGCCCCTTCTTAGAATTGGGAACAAAACACCCATGGAAGGAGTTACAGAGACAAAGTTTGGAGCTGTGATGAAAGGATGAACCATCTAGAGACTGCCGAATCCAGGGATCCATCCCATAATCAGCTTCTAAACGCTGACACCATTGCATACACTAGCAAGATTTTGCTGAAAGGACCCAAATATAGCTGTCTCTTGTGAGACTATGCCGGGTCCTAGCAAGCACAGGAGTGGATGCTCACAGTCAGCTATTGGATGTATCACAGGGCTCCCAATGGAGAAGCTAGAGAAAGTACCCAAGGAGCTAAAGGGATCTGCAACCCTATAGTTGGAACAACATGATGAACTAACCAGTACCCTGGAGCTCTTGTCTCTAGCTGCATATGTATCGAAAGATGGCCTAGTCGGCCATCAATGGAAAGAGAGGCCCATTGGACTTGCAAACTTTATATGCCCCAATATAGGGGAATGCCAGGGCCAAAAGAATGGGAATGGGTGGGTAGGGAAGCTGGGGGCGGTATAGGGGACTTTTGGGATAGCATTGGAAATGTAATTGAGGAAAATATGTAATAAAAAATATTATAAATTTAAAAAAATGGGGCACAGAGCTAAACAAAGAATTCCCAACTGAGGAATGGCTAAGAAGCACCTGAAAAAATGTTCAACATCCTTAATCATCAGGGAAATGCAAATCAAAAAAACCCTGAGATTCTACCTCACACCAGTCAGAATGGCTAAGATCAAAAATTCATGTGACAGCAGATGCTGGCAAGGATGTGGAAAAAGAGGAACACTCCTCCATTGTTGGTGGGATTGCAAGCTTGTACAACCACTCTGGAAATCAGTCTGGCGGCTCCTCAGAAAATTGGACATAGTATTACCGGAAGATCCAGGAATTCCTAACCTGGGCATATATCCAGAAGATGTTCCAACAGGTAATAAGGACACATGTTCCACTATGTCCATAGAAGCCGTATTTATAATAGCCAGAAGTTGGAAAGAACCCAGATGTCCCCCAACAGAG
Organism: Mus caroli; assembly: GCF_978045245.1. Classification (NCBI taxonomy): domain Eukaryota; kingdom Metazoa; phylum Chordata; class Mammalia; order Rodentia; family Muridae; genus Mus; species Mus caroli. The sequence goes on from NW_028227264.1 coordinate 38,492,720, forward strand.
GAATGGATATAGAAAATATGGTACATTTACACAATGGAGTACTACTCAGCTATTAAAACAATGAATTTATGAAATTCCTAGGCAAATGGATGGATCTGGAGGGTATCATCCTGAGTGAGGTAACCCAATCACAAAAGAACTCACATGATATGTACTCACTGATAAGTGGATATTAGCCCAGAAACTTAGAATACACAAGATACAATTTGCAAAACACATGAAACTCAAAAAGAACAAAGACCAAAGTGTGGACACTTTGCCCCTTCTTAGAATTGGGAACAAAACACCCACGGAAGGAGTTACAGAGACAAAGTTTGGAGCTGAGACAAAAGGATGGATCATCCAGAGACTGCCACACCCAGGGATCCATCCCATAATCAGCCACCAAATACAGACACTTTTGCTTACACCAGCAAGATTTTGTGACAGGAGCCTGATAGAGCTGTCTCTTGTGAGACTATGCCAGTGCCTGGCAAACACAGAAGTGGATGCTCACAGTCAGCTATTGGATGGAGCACAGGGCCCCCAATGGAGGAGCTAGAGAAAGTACCCAAGGAGCTAAAGGGGTCTGCAACCCTATAGGTGGAACAACAATATGAACTAACCAGTACCCCCCCCCCCCCCCCCCCCCCGCCCAGAGCTTGTGTCTCTAGGTGCATATGTAGCAGAAATGGCCTAGTCGGCCATCATTGGGAAGAGAGGCCCCTTGGTGTTGCAAACTTTATATGCCTCAGTACACGGGAAACACCAGGGCCAAGAAGTGGGAGTGGGTGGGTGCATGGGTGGGTGGGGGGTGTAGGGGACTTTCAGGATAGCATTTGAAATGTAAATGAAGTAAATACCTAAAACAAAATTGGGAAAGAAAGACAGACAGACTTATTTACTTTATGTATATGAGTGCACTGTAGCTGTCTTTAGACACAGCAGATGAGGTCATCAGGTCCCATTACAGATGGTTGTGAGTCACCATGTGATTGCTGGGAATTGAACTCAGGACCTCTGGAAGAGCAGTCAGTGGTCTTAAGCACTGAGCCATCTCTCCAGCCCTCCTTATGAACTTTTGAAGTCTTCATCTGTCACTCCATCTTGGAGTTCAACAGTTGAAGGGTTTTCTAAAAGTTTTCAAAAATTAGAAGCTACTCTTTACACGCTTGGATGGGAAGGTCTTTTTGACTTGAGGGTTCTTGCCTTTCGCGTGGTTTAGGTTGGCGTTGAGCCTGTTCTATTCCATACCCATGGCCACCAGAGCTGTCACTTTCTGGGTACAGGGGACCTCTACTGGCCATACTTAGCTTTGCAGTCTGTGGGCTGGGCAAGTTTTTCTCTGTAGAGAAATACTCCAGTGTACACCCCCTGGTGGCTATTGTGGTAGCTGGAGGTGTCTCCCGAGGGCATTGTGGGTGTGGAATGTAAAGGCTGTACTGTGCACTGTACTTGACTTCCATCTTTCAGACCTCTTGTATGTTCACCACCTTGCTGGAGGGATGCAGCTGGTGTCTGCACAGACAGACCTCTGGGCCTTCAGTTTCCAGGCTCTCCTGCAGATAGTGGCTTCCAGAGTTATCTATCAGCTGACCTCCTCCGGCTCAGGACGCTCAAGCTCCAGCTCCGGGTTGGTCTCAGCAGGTGAAGCCTGCTTTTACTCAGTTACTGAGGGTGGGGGGCCCTTTTCCTGGAGCTTGACCGCCTGAGTTCAACCTCCTGCCACACCCACTTATCCACCAGTCCGTGCTCCAGCCCCTTCTGCCTGCTCCCTAGACAGGTTCTAGTCCCATAGCTGCGGCAGAATAAACTCTGGCTTTACTTGTTTCTTGTTCTCAGGCACACAAGGTAGCTCCGTTTCAAACAGCGGCTCTCTCTCCAGACGGTGCATTTCCCAAGCCTTGTAAGCCATACAAAGTGATACAAAGTGATACAAAGGATGCTTCTCTGTTGCTGTTCTGGGCCTCTGTGTTTATTACAGTCTACAGCTGGATTTGAGGCTTTGTGAGGCTGTGCACTGTCGTGAGGGTAGGGTAGCTAGTCTCTTAACCAGGGTCACCCAGCTTACGTTTCAGATGTAACCCATTTAGGGCTACGTACTGCAGGACTAAGACTTGCCTTCTTTTCCATACAGCATGCATCTTTTTCTCAGCTCTTTCAGGTATCCTATCAATACCTTCAAGGATTTCTGAAGCTTGCTCTCCCATTCTTTTAGATTTATTTATTTTTACTTCAAGTGAGTGAGTGTTTTGCCGGTGGGGAGCCAGAAGAGGGCACCAGATCTCCAGGAACTAGAATTAGTTCTATGCTGGACATTGAACCCCGGGGACTCTAGAAGAGCAGCCAGTGATCTTAACAACCAAGCCATCTTTCCAGTATCCACCTTAGTTTTGTTCGGTTTTGCTTTTTGTTTGTTTATTTATTTGTTTTGTTTTTAATTTTTCCAGACAGTCCTGGAACTGGCTCTGCAGACCAAGCTGTCCTAGAACTCCGCTAATCCTTAGATCCTTCAAGTAACTGAAAATATGGCCTCCCTGCCAGGTCTGGGTAACATACTCACCATTGCTAACTGTATCTTTCCCAAGCTTCCATGAGCTATAGATAGTTTGGCAAAAACTCTGAGTTCTAGGCTTTTGCCTCCCAACGGATGTAATTAAAGGCACGATTCAACACAGCCCCGCTCATTTTTCCTTTTTTATTGTGGCTCATATTCAGTGGGTCTCACGGAGACACATTCCAGTCTGCCATCCTAGCTGGAAGCTTCTGTAACTTTAAAATTTATTATACATTATATATAATGTATATATTTATAAAATATTTATTTATAAATATATAAATTATAAAATATATAATACATGGTATGTTTGAATTTATATTTATAAAACATTATATTTTAAATTTATGTCTATATAATATATGTATATTATATATATATTTATATTTTAAAATTATAGTTCTAGCAACTAGATGAGACAATAAAAATTAGTGTTCACTTTACTGACTATGGCTAGGAACCCTGGACCCTAACCAAACAGGCACATTTAAGAAAGTGCATTTGCTAAGCTGTTGCGGCCTGCCCGCAGTCCACAACAGGAATGGTTTAACTGAATGTCCTTGGAAGGGAGATAGCAGTAGCCACCTGTGTGCTCTTAGGGGAGGGGAAGGCAAGCCTCCAGGTCTGGCCGGAGAATGTAGATTGACCTGCTTGAAAAAAGAAAGAGATCTAGACAATGAGAGAGTAGCAATGCAAATTTTCTTTTTGGAGAAGTCAAGGTACTTATTCAGATGCAAATTGTAAAGCTAAAGCTAGTCTCCTGCCTCCTGTAGGGGATTTGGCTCAGAGGAAAACAGCATTTCTGGGAGCTTCCATTCCCAGCTGAATTCTAAGCACAAGAGGAATTTTAGTCTTTAGAATGATACGAGAAGAGACAGAATCTGTGTTTACTTGACGAATTAATCTCTCTGGTAGCCACCGTGCTCTACATCTTGTGAAAAAACACAAACCGAGCCTCTTCCCCAGATTAGAACCGGATCCGGACCCTTCTCTTCATTAGTCAGGGGGTCCTTTTATTTTACCAATGCATAAGAATTAGAAGTAACTGGATGCCAATGGCGGTCCGCTGTAGACTGACCTTTAATGTCAGTTTGCAAAAAGTTTAGGACAAATAAGGTGAAGGCAAGATGAGCCTTTGGTGACCTTGGGGGATATAGATGCCCCTCTTTTGATTTAAAAAGCCAATTCTTTAAGGTGCTATGAGCACGTTCAACTATTCCTTGTCCCATGGGGTTGTAAGGAATTCCAGTTTTATGTTTGATACCGAATTCTTTACAGAATGCAATAAAGTTTTTACTAGAATAAGATGGCCCGTTATCTGTCTTAATAAGTTTAGGCAACCCCATGGCATTAAAGGCTTGTAGGCAATGATCAATTACATTTTTTGAAGCCTCTCCTGTATTTAGAGAAGCAAAGAGAAATCCTGAACAGGTATCAAAGCAAACATGTATATATTTTAGTTTTCCAAATTCTGCATAATGGGTTATATTCATTTGCCAAATATGATTAGGCATAAGGCCTCTAGGATTGACTCCTAGATGTGGCACTGGAGATAATGTAATACATTTAGAACATTGTTTTACAATCATTTTTGCTTGCTTCTTAGTGATCTTATGTCGGAGCCTTAGGGTACGGCTAGAGAGATGAAACCTTTCATGATCACGTTGGGCCAGAGCAACAGGATCCGAAACTAAAGCTTCTCCTATTAGAGCTCTGTCAATGCGATCATTACCCTCGGCCAGAGGCCCAGGAAGACCAGAGTGAGACCGTATATGGCCAATATAAAACGGATTTTTCCAGGCAAGAACGATGTTTTGCAATTCTGAAAATAAGGATCCTGATGGCGTATTGAAGTTAAACGTACCACAGGTTTCCAATAAGGGTACTGACTGAGCAACATATAAACTGTCAGTAAAGATATTAAAAGCCTCATGTACAGACTGAAAGACCTTTAGTACTGTTGTTAATTTGGCTAGCTGAGCCGAGAGACCAGGAGTCTCTACGATAACCTGTTGATCATTAATAAGATATCCAGCTCACCCTTTAGAGGAGCCATCAGTAAAAATTAATAGAGCATTATTTAAAGGCTGTAAAGAAGTCATCTTAGGAAATATCATATCATGTACATTTAAAAATTTTATCAACATATCTTGAGGGTAGTGGCTGTCTATAGTTCTATTAAACCCTATTTGTGCAAGCAACCAATCTGTACTATGCTGTTTCAGCCAAGTGTCCTGACTTACGCTGTAAGGCTGAACAATGATATCTGGCTCTTTTTCGAAATAAGTCAATGCCTGCCTTCTTCCAGTGATAATCATCTGAGCCACTGCTTCGTGATATGGCAAGATATTACGTTTGGGAGAAATCCTCAAATGTATCCACATTGTAGGAAATTTTTGTCATAGCAGTCCCGTAGGCACATGAGTCGTATTAAAAATTAACAGGTGCAGCGGCAAGGAGTAATCTATATAGGTAACGAATTGCTCTTTAATAGACATTTCCACTAGCTGTAAGGCCAGCAATCCTTCTGAGGTTAGGGATCTAGGGGAAGTGGGATCAGAACTCCCTTTAAGAATATCAAATAAAGGTTTCAACTTCTCTGTAGTAAGCTTTAAATAGGGGCGAAGCCAGTTAATATCACCTAACAATTTTTGAAAATCATTTAAGGTCCTTAAGTTATCTCTACGAATAACGATCTTCTGGGGAAAAACAGCTTGATCAGTGAGTCTAAAACCCAAATAATTATAAGGATCCTGAGTTTGTACCTTTTCAGAAGCAATTTGCAATCCCTTATCAGCTAGGGCTTTTTGTAAACTTTTATAACACAAAAGCAATTCTTGGGGGTCCTTTCCTGCCATCAAGACATCATCTGTGAAATGAACGATGTAAATATTTGGCCATTGTTGTCTAACAGGCTGAATTGCTTTCGCCACAAACCTTTGACATAATGTGGGACTATTAGCCATCCCCTGTGGGAGGACTGTCCATTGATATCTTTTTATGGGTTCCTTGAAATTTACAGAAGGAACACTAAAAGCAAATCTCTCACAATCCTTTGGATGCAAAGGGATGGTAAAGAAACAATCTTTCAAATCTATAACAATGTTATAATATCCCTTAGGAATGGCTACTGGGGAGGGGAGCCCCGGTTGTAAGGTTCCCATAAGTACCATGGTTTCATTAACCTTTCTTAAATCTTGTAACAGTCTCCATTTTCCAGATTTCTTCCTGATAATGAAAATGGGTGTATTCCAGGGAGAATGAGACTCCACCAAATGTCCTGCTTCTAACTGCTCTTGCACTAGCAAAGAAGCGGCCTCTATTTTCTCTTTAGGTAAAGACCACTGATGCAACCACACCGGAATATCATTAAGCCATTGGATTTTTTCCGCGTGGGATGTAGGCAAGATAGTGGTCGCTATTGAAAATACTTTAAGTCTCTCATGTTAGAGTGGGGTTTAAGATCCTCAAAGGTCTTAATTTCCTGTCCTTTCTTTACTAGTTCATGACCAGGCAGGGGTCCCTGCCTGAATGTCTGCTCAGTCACCATCTCCTTAGAACTGCACAGAATAACACCCATCTGTGACAACAGATCTCTTCCCCACAGGGTCACAGGCAAATTTGACATAACATACGGCTGAATCTTTCCTGATTTCCCTTCCTCATCTCTCCAGGTTAGCAATTTGGAACTACGTTTTGGGTTACTGGCGTACCCAATTCCTTGAAGGTGAGTCAAGGAAACAGTCAAGGGCCAGTTTGAGGGCCAGTCCTGCCCTCTTATAATCGTTACATCGGCCCCGGTATCTATTAATCCTTCAAAGCCTTTTCCATCAAGAGTCAATTTAAGGTTAGGTCTCTGATTTGTGATAGATTTCACCCAATTTACGCCCGAGGAGTCAAAATTATTTTGTCCTTCCTCATTTTCAAGAAATCTATACAGTGACTGGCGTAAAGGGATCAAAGTAAGTTGAGCAATTTTCTGATTAGCGGGTATAGTTATAACACCACGAGGGCAAGCGGCTATGATTTTAAGTTCTCCCTCATAATCATTATTTATAACACCTGGATAAATCTGCAGGCCTTCTACAATAGAACTGCTTTGTCCTAAGAGGAAGCCACAGGTTTCTACGGGCAGTGGTTCAAAGACTCCGGTAGGCAGAGTTTGGACTCCCACCTCTGGGGTTAATACTGCGTGGACAGTGGAACAGAGGTCCAGTCTTGCATTTCCTGGGTTTGACCTGACAAGCTCAAGAACTGATCTTGTTGGCTGGGCAGCAGATTTATAGCCCCATAAGCTGTCTTTGAGTAACTCAGGGCCTGGGGCTGACCCCTTTTCTCGTTTTCCGGCACCGGGCGGCTCAAAACCCTTGGTTTATGCTTACAATCTTTTGCCCAGTGGTGGCCCTTTCCACACTGGGGACATATTCCTGGGGTACGGCCTGTTTGTCTACCTTTGGCACCCTTGTTCTTAGGACAATTACTTCTAAAATGATCCAAACTTCCACAATTAAAGCATGCATTATTCCCTTGTTTCTTCGAGAACATTGTTTGCGTGTGGGTTTCCTGCGAGAACTCGCAGGAAGGCCCGATGTCTGCGCAAAGACGGACATATCCCGCCAAATCTGTCTGTCCCTTATGTGGTTGAATTGTAGCTCGGCAAGTTGCGTTAGCATTCTCATAAGCCAGTTGCATAACGAAGGGACTACCCGTGTCTGGGCTTTCAAGGATTCTACTAGCTGAAATCAACAGCCTGTCCACAAAGTCCTGATATGGTTCATCAGAACCCTGTCGAATGCTAGCTAAACTTCTACCAATATCTCCTTTAACTGGCAACCTTCCCTAAGCACGGCGTGTGGCTGTCGCAATTTGCGCATACACTGCAACAGGAAAATCAATCTGATTTGTCTGTCCCTTATATGGACCCTCTCCTAAAAGCATGTTGTTATCCCAGTCTGAGTTACCAGCCTGAGCATTAAAAGCAGCAGTTTTCTTACTGGCGTCTCGCCATTTAGAATTCCAAAGCAAAAAATCTCCTCCTGACAGGGTAGCCTTGGAAAGAGTCTTTCAATCTGAGGGGGTTAAGTGTGACTCCACAACTGTGTCCAGTAATGCTTGAGTGAATGGGGCTGAAGGACCATATTGCACAACAGCCGCCTTTAACTCTTTTATCAACTTGAAATCTAAGGTCTGGTAATGTCTGGCCCTAGTATTTTGCTGATCAACTACCTCGACCACAGGAAAGGCTAGCGTATTAGACGAATTTTGTCCTTTCCCACGAGCCTGACTCACAACTCTTTCTAGCGGCACCTGGTGAACTATAGAAGAGTTACTCTTCTCCGCTTTTGAGATCTTTTTTAGTTCCCGAAGCTCATTAGTCAGCCTCTGAAGCTTAATCTCAAACTCTAACTCGCTTAGCCGTGTGTCCCTATGAGTAGCACCTCCCGAAGTGGTGACTATAGGTGAAGCGGGAGATTCACAAGAGGACCAATTTTCATTAAGGTAATGGGCAATTTCTCTATCTGAGTGATTTTTGTTAAAATTCAGTCCATCATCAGAGTTTCCACATTTATCAATTTTTGAGTTAAGAAGATCTTTTTCTGAGGAGGCCTTCTCTGATAGGCACTCCTCCTGAGATACCACAAGCTCCGCCTGAGGGCAATTTAGCCCTGGAGAAGTTGCATCTTTTATAGCATCATTTACGAGCGTCCAGAGGCCTAGGGTAAAATTATCTGTCTGAGCGATTTTTAAGGCCTCACCAACTTTCTCCCAGGTTTCACAATCTATCATTTCTTCTTCCTTGAACCATGAACAACAGCTATCTATCTTATCTAAAAAATTTCTTACTAATTGTACTTCAAGCCTTACTCTTCTGGACTGAAACAACTCTTGAAAACTAAAAACAACCGCCTGATCCATGACTTTAAACCCTTCCTTCTTCCACCTAAGCAGCTTTTTAAAAAGCTGCAGCACACCACCTGTTTCCGTATCTAGTTTCAATTAACAAGCTGCTGAACCAAGCATAACCAGTGTTGGGTTAGCACTGATTCAAACTTAATTCGTATCCTATTGCATCCTCAGCAACACTTTACAAAACTGAAATTTTAAGCTAGTGCTAGCACGTGTACCTGTCCGTTGCTCCGATGCTCTGATACGAAGATCCTTTCTTTTCTTGTGGAGCTCCACACAGCAGCCGTTTCTCTTAGCATTCCTCTGCCATTCTTCAGGTCCCTGTTCGGGCGCCAACTGTTGCGGCCTGCCCGCAGTCCACAACACGAACGGTTTAACTGAGAATGGCAGTTCGAGCTGAAAAGAGAGGAATCTAGATGGGGCGGAAGAAAGAATGGGGCCAAGACGATTTCATGTTCAAAGCCCGCCTTTTTAATTCCAACATTCAGTTATAAAGGAAGGGGGAGGGAACCCAATTTCCCGCGAAGTAACTCAGGATCCAGTAGCAGGACGAACACGTGTGTGCCTCCAGGCAGCAAAGCCGACAGGGTCCAGCAGTGGGCGTGGCAGCAGGAATGAGCAGGAAACTCCACCCTTGAGCAAGCAGGTTCAAGCAGGTGGGAGAAGGGAGACCACACTAAGCTATCTATAGCTCGTGAAGCCTGGAAACAATACAACTAACAATGGTGATTATGTTACCCAGACCTGGCAGGGAGGTCATATTTTCAGATACAACCAGACTACTTGAAGGAAGTAAGGTTTGGCTTTACAATGCTAAGAATCGACCTTTGAAAGGATCAAAAGCAGTTTTTAGTTACCCTGAACCAAAACCCTAGCAGCCAGTCTAGAAAACAGCTTAGAAAGTCTCATACCTGGATGTGTGAGAGCCAAAGGCCTTTTTGGAAACTCTTGGAATGCAGTCACCATGGAGACAAAGGAGGCTAGCACACTATGTGAGGACTACCCTGGTTGAGCACACAGTAAGACCTGTCTCTAACAGGTGAAGACACACATCAACCTAGGACAAGAGAAAGCAAGGAGACCCAGAGCAGGAATAGAAACACTATTTTTTGGAAAGTGTATCTACTTGGTTAACAAAATTCACAACTTCCAGTTTGGGCTGCTACCTTTGGCCACTACATAACTAGGCCCTTTAAAGTAATATAAGTAGCTAGGCCTAGTGGCACAAGCCTTTAATCCCAGCTAATAACTCAGGAGGTAGAGGCAGATGGATGTCCATGAGTTTGAGCCCAGCCTGGTCTAAGGAGTAAATTCTAGGACAGCCAGACCATTACAGAGAAACCCTCTCTCAAACAAAGCAAAACAAAATCTATGTTAATAAACATTCTCCATGGAAGATATACAAATGGTTACTAAGCACATGAAATAAAAATTAACATCACTAGTCACCAGAGGAATAAAAACCCAAACCACAGTGAGCCATTAACACCTGTTAGGTTAATACAGCAAATGGGCAGGTTAGACCCTCATGCTTGGTTAGAAGAATCTCGTGTAGTGCAGTCACTGTAGAAAACTCTCTCACTGTTGCTCAACAAGCCAGACACAGAATTGTCATATAACACAGACATCATACTCCCTTGTGTAGACCCCAAAGAATTAAAACTCATCACACAGCTGGGCGTGGTGGCGCACACCTTTAATCCCAGCACTCGGGAGGCAGAGGCAGGCGGATTTCTGAGTTTGAGGTCAGCCTGGTCTACAAAGTGAGTTCTAGGACAGCCAGGGCTACACAGAAAAACCCTGTCTCAAAAAACAAACAAATGAAAACAAAACAAAAAAACAAAAGTCAAAAACAACTCATCTCACAGCATGTGTATGGTCAACGTGCACCTTCACTGTAAGAGACAGTGGAAACACTTGAGACCTAGCAACAAAGCCAGGCCATCTTACATAGCCCTAAAAACAAGCACAATCTTACAAAATGATCCATCACTGAGGAAAGCCAGGGCAGGTACTCAAGCAGGAACCTGGAGGAGCAGAGACTGTGGAAGAATGGTGCCCACTGGCTGGCTCCCAGGATTGTAACTTTTAAGTTTTTCAAAGTCTAATTTTAATGATGGTTCTTAAATGCTTTAACCTCCCTTTTAACCCACCAGTGGTGGAAAAGAAAGGATCCAGGGGAAGTGGACCTGCTTAGAAATGGTTCTTGGAGCAAATTCTTATCTGAGTTGTCAGGAAATCGACAGTTCAGTTCACAGGAGCCAGCAGCGGCAGCTCAATGTCCTCTCTAACACTTCTTGGATACAGCAGCAGTCCAGTTCTGTAACGCTGGGACACCACTGTAGATTCAAACATGAATCAGCAGTGGCAGCACGCAGAGACAGCCAGGCCTCAGCTGAGATTCCCTTCCCAAGTAACTCTTTCTTGTGTTAGGTTGTCAAAAAAACTAGCCAGGACACCTACTAAAAGAAGCTAGTTACAGATGGCTAGCTATTTAACATATATTCTATGAATATCAAACATTCAGATTAAGGGAAAATCTGGAGACACAGGAAGTAGATTGCTAGGATATAGAAATCAGGAGATGATAGATAAGAGAACATGTCACTTCAAGGCTTGTTATTGTGACAGAACAGCAAGGATAAGTAACTTGCAAGAAGGAATTTATTCAGAGGTTTCTATTCAAGGTCATTTGCCCTTCTGAGGGGCCTGGGTGGACCAGTGTGTCATGGTGGGAACATATGATGGAGACCTATTCATTTTATGGTACCCAGGCAACAAAAGAGAGAAAGAGGGGAAGTCAGGGTCTCAATATCCCCTTCAATGGCTTGACTTCCTTCCACTAGGGCTCTTAAAGGCTCACCTTGCTACATCCACTCCAGTAGTGACTCCCATTACAGGTTTAGAAACCTGGAAGCAGTCCTGAGGCAGAGTTTCAAGGAAACAGCCTCCTGGAACCTTGGCATTCCCATAGCTAGAATGCCCCAGATTTGTCTCTGCAATATTGTGGAGGGTCTTGCATGCTTTCTTACAGTATTTTACTGGATATGAGTTAGAAATCTCAGGGCAAGCTTAGCAAAGTATACTTAGAATCTTCATTACAGCCAGGTATAGAAGACTACATTACATATTAGAAGCAAGTTGGTGAATTCTTCTGACAAATGGAAATTCCCTACAGATACTTAAAAGAACAGCCAACTTAACACGCATGCAAGAATTTACCAAGGCCTAGGAAATAGGGGGTTGTGGTATTGAATTATTCATGATAAGGTCTGCTAGCGCAGAACCCCCTGATGCTAGCTTTCACAAGGCTCAAAGGAGTACACAAATTGTGACTAGGGTGTGAAATCCTTACCTGTCATTAGCTGAGTCTAGGCAGGGCTGTTTTATCTTTACTGTAAACATTACCTGGTTCCTGTCAGTCCTTTGAAGTCATTCTTTAGTTTTGTGTCAGACTTCAATGTACTTTGCCTGCTGTGACATCCGACCCCTTTGTTTTCTGTATTATATAAGACTGGTGTTCGCCTTGTGACATTACATTCAGATTCAGCACATTCTCTCGTGTCTGTCTGTCAATTCTAGCCCATTCCATGTCCACCTGCCGGAAACCCTGATTCCCATGGATTGAGGTGGGCCGACTGAGCTCGGTCCGTGGCATCACCGTTCACCCCTCACAGGTTCACCTTTCACCTCTCACCCCTCACAGGCTCACCTATCCCCTTTCACTTCCTATGAGCTCCATCCAACACTTCCCATGGGATGGGACCACATCTCCAAACATGTAAGCCTTTGGGAGATGTTCCAGATTTCAAATGATAGCAAAGGAAGGGAAAATGAAAATGCTATAAAATTGATCATAGAGGCTGGATTGGAGGATCAGCAGATCTTCTAGAGGGCCCAGGTTTGGTTTTCAGCACCTACATGGTACTCAGCCATCTGTAACTCCAATCTGAGGAGATCCAAAGCCTCCTCTGTCCTCCAAATCAACTGCACAAATGTGGTGCACAGACATACATTCAGTCAAAATGCCGATACACATAGAATAAACTAATTTTGTTATTATTGGGTTTTGTTTTTGGTTTTGGTTTTTTTTTTGTTTTTTGTTTTTTGTTTTTGTTTTTTGAGACAGTGTTTTATTGTGTAGCTTTAGCTCTGTAGACCAGGCTGGTCTCTAACTCATAGAGATCCACCTGCCTCTGCCTTCTGAGTGCCAGGATTAAAGGAGTACACCATGCCGGGCAGTGGTGGCACACACCTTTAATCCCAGCAGAGGCAGGCAGATATCTGAGTTTGAGGCCAGCCTGGTCTACAAAGTGAGTTCCAGGACAGCCAGGGATACTTGGAGAAACCTTGTCTCCAAAAACATAAAAAATAAATAAATAAAAAAGGAGTACACTACCATGCATAGCTCAATTAAAAGAAGAGGAGGAGGAAGGGGAAGAAGAGGAGGATGAGGAAGAGAAGTAAATACATTTTTAAAAACCAGTTATGGTAAAAATTCTGCATTTCTGCAAATATAGTACGTGCCACCAAACTATACACTTTTAGTGGATGAATTGTGTGCTATGAACGTTATAGACTGATAAAGACACTTTAGAGATTAAACACTTTTTTAAAATTCAAATACTATTTTACAAACATATTGTGATTAACCCTTGAACTGAAATCAAAGAGTGTCCCTGCCAATATCCTAAAGAGGTTCCTGTAAGCTGGGCAGGCAGTGGTAGCACATGCCTTTAATTCCAGCACTTGGGAGGCAGAGGCAGGAGGATTTCTGAGTTCAAGGCCAGCCTGGTCTACAAAGTGAGTTCCAGGACAGCCAGGGCTACACTGAGAAACCCTGTCTCAAAAAACAAAAAACAAAAACAAAACAAAAAAAAGAGGTTCCTGTAAACTTAGGCAAGAGAGTTCCAATGACACCTTCAGAAAATACAGCACTAACTTAACCAGAGGCCTTCTTAGAGTGTCTCTTCCTTCCCCACTACAGGCAAAAACACCAAAGAAACACAGTGTATGCCCTTCAGGAAGGCAGCAGACGGTTATGGCAGGTGGCCCATATTCACCACAGCAGCAACAGCAGCTGTCCATAAATTAGCTCTTGGCTGTAGAGCTATAACTCTGTCTCTGTCTCTGTCTCTGTCTGTCTATCTGTCTCTCTGCATGGCTCAGCCCTTTTTAAAGTCCACACCTATGTGGTTTCTGTAACACTCACAGCTGTGCAGCTCTCAACAGTAATTTTTAGAATATTTTTATCGCCAAAGAAATCTTGTGCTTGGTTGTCTTTTTGTAGAAATTGAGGACCTGGGGGTTGGGGGAGGGGAGTGGAAGGCTGAAGGAACAGGTTAGACCATCCCTTCCCCCACCCCACCCCTGAGGTGACTGGGCCACCACTGCCTGAGGAACCCCTGCAGTATTATTTAGTTCTGGCTCTGACATACATCTCTCATGACAAAGAATCTGTCAGTTAAGTCCCACTTGCTCGGAATTCTAATTCCCCATTTTACACAAAAAGAAACCAGTAAAGACATGCTCGAGTTAATATGCCTTGAAGCCATACAGCTTGACAGTTTTGTATTTTGATCGGACAACTACAGACACATACAGGCATGTACCAGGGACAAGGAAGAACAAAGTGACATGGCTGCTCTCGGCTTCCGTCTTTCTTCCTGTCCTTTTTTTCTCCTTCTCTTACATTATTGTTCCCTCATTATTTTCCTTTCAAATATTTTTTTTGAGACAGGGTCTCATGTATGGCAGGCTTGCTCTAAACTCTGTGTATAGCAGACGCCTTTGAACTTCTCTGAGGCTCCTGCCTGTACCGTCTGAGTGCTGGAGTTACACGTGGTGATAGCATGCCTGGCCCCAGGCCTCATGTCTACTAGGCAAGTGCTCTGTCCAACTGAGCTACAGCCTAGCCCTAATTGTTCTTGAGCTTGCCCAATAGCTGTAAATAATTATAAATTCAGATATAGTTCAGTCTTCTAATCCATATTCTAGTTTGTTTTTCTTTTGCTTTGGATTCTGAGACAGTCTCTCTGTGAAACTAAGGATGACTTTCAATTTGCCATCCTCCTGCCTCAGCTCTGAGAACTGAAATTGCAGCTATCTACTACCACACGTGGCTCCTAGTAAGTCCTCTAATTGTGTAGCTACACAATTAGCCTTGTATCTGATGATCTTGTTCCATGATGAAATTAAGTGCTACTGCTAAGGATTGACGCCTTGGCAGCTATCACTAAAATTGTACGCTATTTGGATTGTCATCATTTTATTTTTGAGGTGCTGAAAACTAAATTCAGGGCCTCATGTGTGCTAGGACAGTGTGCTACGGCCACAGCCCCACCATTTTTTTTTTAAGATTTATTTTTATTTTCTGTGCGTATGGCTATTTTGTCTGCATATATGACTGCGCCCCATATGCCTGAGAGGGCATTGGATCCCTGGAACTGGAGTTAAGGACAGTCGTGAGACCACGTGGGTGCTGGAACTGGACCTGGACCCATGCTCTCAACCACTGAGCTGTTTCTCTAGACCCCCCTTTCTGTTGTTGTTTTGTTGTTTTTGGTTTTCTCAAGACAGTTTTCTCTGTGTAGCCCTGGCTGTCCTGTAACTCTCTTTGTAGACCAGGCTGGCCTCGAACTCACAGAGAACAGCCTGCCTGAGTGCTGGGATTAAACAAAATAACCAATCTGTCAAATTACTCCTACAGTCCTCTGCTGTTTAATAATGGGACATGTTCTGAAGCATGCTCTTAGGTAATTTTTTTACAAATATCATAGCACACATACATAAAAGCCTGAATTGAAGGCTAGAAAATATCATCCTATGGGACTGCTGTTGTGTGTGTCCTATTATTGGATGATCTACCATCAAACAAAGCCTTGCTTAGTCTCCATGGGGGGGTTCTGTTGTTGCTGCTGGGTTTAGGGTGTGTGTTCATTTGTGTGTGTATGTGTGTACGTGTGGTCAAGAGGTCAACCAGGTATTGTCCCTCAGGAGTGCTCTACCTTAATTTTTGCTTTTTCTGAGTCTGGGTCTATGTCATTCTCTGACTGTCCTGGAACTTACCATACAGACATGGATGGCCCCAAACTCAAGAGATCAAACTGCCCATGCTTCCCAACTTCTGGGACTAGAGTCATATGCCCTCACACCTGGCTCCCACCTCAGCTTTTGAGATGGAATCTCCCATTGGGGTCTGGGGCTCAGTGTGTAGGCTATGCTGGCTAGGCAGCAAGCTCCTGAGACTGCTTGCCTCTACCTCTACCTCTGCCTCTGCCTCTGCCTCTGCCTCTGCCTCCGCCTCCACCCTAGGATTACAGACATGCAGCAACATGACCAGCTTTTCATATGGGTAATGGAAACTAATTCAGGTCCCTAGATGCTATATACTCGTCAGATTAAGCCTTCTGCCAAGCCCCCTCATTTGTTTTGGAGACAAGGTCTCAATTCTGTAGCTCAGGCTGGCCTTGAACTCATGACGTTCCTCATACCTCAGCTTCCCAAGTATACTGAGAAGCATAAGCCTTCAAGAAAACGGCCGTAAAGCTGTGGTCTCCACACCACGTCACCGAGTGGCGTTGCCTATGGATTTGTGCTATCTTTACTTGGGTTTGTGGTTTTTTTAAACTTTAGCTTTGCTCTCAGAGACTGAAAGGCTGTATTGTGACCATGGAACCAGATACGGAATCATGGCACAAATCTTCAAAAGTTACTTTGATTGCCCATTTACACAGGAGTGTGTTTCTATGGTCACCTTCAGTATCTGACAAGCAAAGGGACTCCCGAGTTCAAGCACAGTCAGCCTCAGCTTGGCTCTGACTCTGGTTAGCAAGAGAAAGTTCACAGAGGGCAACACAGCCTTCGGCATTTCTGCCTTGCAGCTGAGCAACCACAAACATAGGCTTAAGTAAGGGACTGCTTGACCCAGAACTGAAAATAAGCACCTTCGTGTCACGTGCGCACATGTGCATACACACACTCACACACACCCCTAGCTTTTTTGTTTGGGTTTTGAAGACAGGGTCTTGTTCTGTAACTCCAGCTGACTGGAATTTGCTGTGGATACCAGGCTGGCCTTAAACTTGTACGGATCAGCCCTTTCTTCTCCCATGCTTGGTTTACGGCTATCAGCTCCCACACCCAGTTGCTTTCTTGTTTTTCTTTTATGGTGCTCAGTTTTGGGCTTCACAACAGAATCAACTTACTTGACTGATGAGTTTCTTGGGCCGGAGAGGCTGTTCAGTGGTTAGAGCCTTCCAGAGGACCCGAGTTCAGCACTGGTACCCCTTTCCAGCAGCTCTCAAATACCTACAACTCTAAGAGATCTGACATTTTTCGGCCTCCACAGGTCCTTGCACTCCTGTGCACAGCCATACACATAATTTAAAAAAAAAAAAAAAATGCCCAGGCGGGGTGGTACACACCACAGAACTGGAGCCAGAGATAAATGGATCTCAAAATGAGCAAATCCTTTTAAAGGTGCAGGCCCAGGGATGGACGACACCTCCTTTGCTAAGGACTAACCTGAGGAATCTGTTTGCTGCTCTCTGAAGAGAGATGTACAATACTAGGAGGGCAGAGCATGCCTTCTATTTCCTCAGACAGATGGGGCTGCTCTCTAAGGGATGAATAGACTCTTCTGTCTACAAAACCTCGGGCTTTCCATACAGACTTGAGCTCTGAAAGGCTACCTAGTTCCTGACGTGCCTTTCACCAGAACTCACCAATTCTGAGCTCTACTCTGCTCCGAACTACCCTTTAAATTCTTTTGTGGGCTGAGTAAGACAGGTAGTGGTGGGACTGGAGAGATGGCTCAGTGGTTAAGAGCACTGACTGCTCTTCCAAAGGTCCTGAGTTCAAATCCCAGCAACCACATGGTGACTCACAACCATCTGTAATGAAATCTGATGCCCTCTTCTGGAGTGTCTGAAGACAGCTACAGTGTACTTACAAATAATAAATGAATAAATATTAAAAAAAAAAAAAAAAGACAGGTAGTGGTGGCACACACCTTTAATCTCAGCAGAGGTAGGTGGATCTCTGTGAAATCATCTTGGGACTATATTGGGAGTTCCAGGACAGCCAGGGACACACAGAAAAACCCTGTCTGGGGTTGGGGTTGTGTGTGTGTGTGTGTGTGTGTGTGTAGAATTTTCTTGTGGGCTGGGAATGTAGCTCAGTGGTAAGGCCCTAGCACAGCATACAAAGCCTTCAGTTAACAGACAGTTCAGGACTGCATCTAGGACCACACCATCACTTTCAAAGACCTGTGTTTTAAACCATGAGTCTTACTTTTGTCTTTTGAGATGTACAACCAATACAACTCAAGTAAACCTTCTAATTAGCAGGAGCTCTAGCAAAACAGTAAGAGTAAAACCAAAGGTCAAGTTCTAGTAGACGTCCTGGGAAACAGCACACATTGCCAGGGGGTTCTTCCTGAAGCAGTACACATATAGCTCCCACTTCTGCCCAATAGCTAACGTGACACAAGGACTACCACAGAAGCCAGAGGTGGCACACTCTGGATCTTAGTACAAACCTGTTACACACTAGAAAGCACACCTGCCTCCTCCTACCCTCCACTTTCAACAAAGCACGGGGCCATTTCCTACTTCCTCAATCCCACTCTATAAAGACCAGGTCAACCATGAAGACCAGGTGTACTCTAAGGCCCCCAGTGGTACCATGATAACCCCAAGGACAAACTGGCCATTGACTGGCATCTTACACAAGGCAGTAGCTTCCTAAAAATACAGCATGCTTACAACTGTAGAGCAGTAGTGGCCCGGGGTGATGGAAGGGTGGAGCTTCAACCGGGGAAACCTTTAACATAAGGCAGGAGTTGGCTACCTCCCACTCCTAACCTGGCACCATAAAGGTGGCTCCCCCACCATCAACCCTAGCAGAAATCTATCGTCCTGATGAGTATCAGGCCTCATTCTGACCTTGTAAGGCTCCACCCATCCCACCCCCCAACAATCTACAGACGTTTCCTCCTTGCTTGGCCAATGGTAAATGGCCACACAAATATTTCCCCATAGACCCTGGCCACCTCCCCAAGTACATAAATACCCCACCCACCCACCCACCCAGATAACCCAAACCAGTTCTCTGCAGCTGTTCCCAGGTGTGCTCATTGCCCCCACACTCACTGCCTACTGAGCTCCTGCATTGCACACACCCTCGCCTAGCTAAGCCTCCCTCCCTCCAGTCCCCTGATGGGGAAGTGGACTCAGGTGGTGTCCGACCAGTAGAGACTCACCAGTTCCTACCGCGTCCCATCACTTACCACAGTAGTAAGCCCCATCTCAGGAAAATCCCCTCCCATGAATCTGTTAAGGCTCCCCTCATGTGTTCATATTCCGACTCCAGCTCTCTCCTCTCCTCACCCGAGCTACTGTGCCCAGCCCCACCCGATCCACCAGTGTCCTGGTCCCCTCATTCTCACACACAGGCAGAACTTGGGGAGAGCTATCACACCAGGCATGAAGATCACACTGGGTAAATAGCCCTGTTTTAAACTCGTAGTATATTATTTGTTCATAAAAACAGGTAATAAGCTGGGCTAACAGGATGGTTCAGTGGATAAAGGCACTTCCTATGGTACGAGTCTGACACACTGAGGTATCATTCAATCCCCACAGGGTATAACCGACTCCACACTGTCTTTTGGCCACACCCACACTGTGACATACATGTGCACACACAAATCAGTTTTAAAAATTAAAAACAGTGAGAGCTGGGGTGAGTATGATCCAAACACAAGTTTCAATTTTTTTAAAAAAAGTTTACGTAATAAATAATGTTATAGACACATACAATATGCTGTATATGGTGGTACCAGCCTGTAATCACAGCACGTGGGAGGCTGAGGCCAGCCTGGGCTATAGTGTGAAATTTTGTTACACCCTCATTCTATCCAAATAAGCAACAAATTCTTATCAGGAAACCGAACAGCCTCAAGTAGAACAATTCTCTTTAGTAAACAACCATAAGAAAGTGCTCGTAGTCAGTTAGGTTCTACTAATTTTTCTTAATTCTCTTTGATTTTTTCCCCTGGTCTTCTACTCCATTCTCTGCAGGTCGCTTCTTCAACCCCTTCATTTTCCTCGTTTGTAGTTTGCTTAAGTCTTGCTTCTGCATATGAATCCTTCCAAATGTTGTGCCAAAAGTATCCTGAGAGATATTCTTTCTCTTCTTTGGCTATAAAACAAGAAGAAAAAAAAATGTTTGTATATACAGATATACACACATATATGTATGTATGTAATTTTAAAATGGCTTTCACTATATGAACTGATAAAAACTGATAAAAATGTAGCACATAAGGCCGGGCATGGTGGTGCAACGCCTTTAATCCCAGCACTCGGGAGGCAGAGGCAGGCAGATTTCTGAGTTCGAGGCCAGCCTGATCTACAGAGTGAGTTCCAGGACAGCCAGGGCTATACAGAGAAACCCTGTCTCAAACAAAACAAAACAAAACAAACACACAAAACATGTAGCACATAACCCGTAGTGACAACTCCCACTGTGACGCCTCTCAGCGGCACAAAGGACACAGCTCTTCACAGCTTTCTCATCTAGATCATGGGACACAGTTCTCAGCCATAGCCCAACAACGCTGCCATCTGGGTAAATGTCAGGTCATCTGGCAAGACTCGGGATGCACTGACCACTGTACCAAGACAGTTTGCCATGTTCAGCTTCAGCAGTTTCTCAGTTCAATGTGTACTAGTATCCAGAGTTAAAATTGCTACTGTTGCTTTAAAACATTTTTTATTTGTTATTTATGTGCATGCAGGGTCCGTGGAGGCCACCAGGAGCTTACAGGTGGTTGAGAGCCCAGTGGATGCTGGGACTCAAAACTCTGGTCCTCTGGAAGAGTAACAAGTGCTTTTAACCTTACCCCTTCTATTTGTTTCTGAAACAATTTAAAAGTCAAAACAAAGCTGGGCCTGGCACTGCATGCCTACAATCCAGCACTTCCAGTACTTGAAGGTCTGAGACGGAAGAATCAGAGGTCACGGCCAGCCTAGACTATGCGTCTAGAAGCACAGCTCTCAACCCAGTCTTCATGGTGCCCACACGACTCTAGGTTTGCTGAAAATGGCAGTCTAGGCCACAAGAAAACTGTCAGCCAAACTAGACCCCTGGCCCCTGCAACTCTGTATGGCCTGGACATCTGGATGGGCTCTTTCTCCTCTCCTGGCTCAGAGCCTAACCCGTATCCATTTTACTCATCTTTTCACGCATCTTTTTAATATAACACCACAAACCCTTGCTGGCCAGCGTGGAATACAGAAATAAACACAGAAGCTCTGTACCATCTATGCATTCAGAGAAATATTTTTATATGCGTTGTGTAATTTATAACAAGGGGTTTTCTTTTAGGCTTTGTTAACTGAATGCTCCTCTCCTCCTCCACTGCATACTGAAAGCCCGTGTTCACACTGTGTAAACATGCACAGAAGACTTTCCTCCTGTGTTGTTGACTCTTTAAACATAGCAGGTATTATTAAAATTAACTGTTAACTGAAAAAAAAGAAGAAGAAGAAGAAGAAGCTCTGTACCTTGAGAGCCTTGGGCACTTTCATGGACAGTTTATAAAGGTCATCTGATGCTAGGTGTGTCCTCCTCATGACCAGGTCCAGTGATGGTCCCATCTCTTCTAGCTCGATACGTGGTGTTCTGCACCCAGATTTCTTCAACAGCAGCCTTTATGAATGGGGAGAAGGGGGACTGCTTTAATTCTTTTTAAAAGTCCTTCTCTGAAATTACTTTGTTGAGAGAGTTTTGTAGCTTCAAATAATAAGTTGCAAAAGCCAAAGCTCTCCTTAAAACACGTTGGGCATTCATGCCAAGTGCATCCTTTGTTTTAGTTTTTAAAAATTGGAACATGAAATTATGTGGTATTGTTAAGAAACAAGTTCTTGGGCTGGAGAGATGGCTCAGTGGGTAAGAGCATCGACTGCTCTTCCAGAGGTCCTGAGTTCAAATCCCAGCAACCATCTGAAATGAGATCTGACACCCTTTTCTGGTGTGTCTGAAGACAGCTACAGTGCACTTAATCATAATAATAAATAAATATTTTTAAAAAATTTAAAAAATAAAGAAACAAGTTCTTAAACAATCCAGTGGCAGAACACATGAATGTTTGCACAAGGCTCCAAGTGCGATGCCACCAGAATAAGAACTGTAACCGGCCTTTAGAAAGTAACACTCTGCCATCTCCAGCACTGTCTGAGTTACGTCAACCCACTAACAATCAGCCTTTTCCCACATCACATTAATGACGTCTGCAGACTGCAGCAAACCCAAACATCCTAATAACTAAACTACAACCTCTCCAACACTCTGTGTCCAACAAAACTGCTATCTGGAAAAATCTGGGGAGCAGGAGGGAGAAAGAGTGAGGAGCTGGGCACAGACAGAGTCAAGACAGAGAACAGCAAGTCTTAAGATTCTCTTTGTATTATGAACATATTACTAACACAAATCCAGGGGACTCACGACGAGGCTTTCCATGGACACATCCTGTGTATCCACGATGGTTACCAGATTGTCTTCCACTCACCACCATCTCTCTTTCAGTCTCAGGCACACAACCCCTCTCACCCCAGTTGTTTTCTGAGTGCTGGGAATCCCAGCACTGGGAATGGAGGCTTGAGGACCAGTTAAAGGCCATTCTCTGCTACACAGTGACTTCAAGGCCAGTCTGGCCTATGTGAAGCCTTGTCTCAATAAAACAACAATAATGGGAGAGAGGGAGGGAGGAAGGGAGATAAATACCAACCCCAAATCTGAATATTATATTTAGCAACCACATTTAATAGAGCAGTTAAGTCCCATAAGTAAAAAGCTGGGGTGGGGGGGTGAGGGGTTGGCAGGGAGCCATTTACTGTCAGAACAATGTTCATAAAAGATTAGCACTGGACAAAGAGCTGTTACAGAAGCACAGACGACATGGGTACTGAGAAGCAACAGAGCAGTTAAGGAAGGCCCAGGAGAGTTAACAGTGGGAATCTACATATACAGCTAGCCACCAAGACAGTGTCAAGACTTTTGTCATCCACGGCAGACATGGGAAGAGCTTAGTGACTGTGGCCATGAAGAAAGCAGCTGCTGAGGAGGCTTGAGCCCACCTAGCACGTCCTTTAATAAACCTTTATCCGCCGGGGCACAGAAGGACAGATTGACAAGAAGAGGCAAACACTTGGCTTCATCTGCAGTCTGTTTTATAAAAGGAGTGTCAGGGATGCTAACCTCAAAGGCAAAGTTTTAGCATGGCACTATCTCCATCAATAAAAACGGAGTCTGGCTGGAAGCAGTGGGTCAGGCCTGCAATCCCAGCACTTCAGCTGAGGCAGGCAGACTGCAAGTCTGAGGCCCACTGGGGTACATGACGAGTTCAAGGCCACCTGAAGCTACACCAGAGATAGTGCTTCAAAAACTCAAACAAGAAAGCAATCTGCTTGCTGGAATTTACATTCACAGTAACACTGTGCTGGGATTAGGGCATACAAGAGCATCACTGTAGTCAGCCATACTTTCTGTTTTAGGTCGTAGCTTTCAAATCTAACTGGCCTCACTGGGGTTGAGACAGCACAAATAGGCTCACAATAGATGACCGGGAAGCCAGGAAGAGTGAGTTCCCCAGATCACGGTTAGCAGGAAGGAGAGCTGGAGGGAGGTCAGGGCACAGGCCCTGCCACTACTATCTGCAAACTCTCCAGACTCATCGTAACCTGAGAACTCCAAAACACCCTCCGAGGCGCACTTACTTATAGCTTCGGAAGTAAACTTTCCCATTCAGTGCAGTGAAGTGCAGAACATACTCTAATCCAGCCAGCCGGACGTTCGATACAGTGGGGCCTCTGAAGAAATCTGAAAGCACATATTCGGTTGTTAAAGAGAACTATTTCAAAATTCAGCTACAAAGTGCCATCTTTTCAATGAGGGGTGGGGGGGTGTGTGAGGGGGGGACACACACACACAAATGCTCACTGAGGCCAGAGTCATCTCCGGTGCTGGGGCGGGGGGACACACACACAAATGCTCACTGAGGCCAGAGTCATCTCCGGTGCTGGGGCGGGGGGACACACACACAAATGCTCACTGAGGCCAGAGTCATCTCCGGTGCTGTTCCTCAGGAACCCCAGCGTGTGCCGGCCTGTCTCTGCCTCCCCAGCACCCGGACTGTGACAAAGCTGAAGCACATAACTAGCCCTTGAGCTAGTTCCCCAGTCCTACTCTAGCTTGCTTTGTGACGTGTAACAACTAAAGTCAGTCTGGCCTCAAACCCCCACAATAAGCCTAACTCTGGTGTAGAGGCAGGTCTGGTTCCCTAATTGGTTCTTGATTTTGTCAATAGAGAAGACCTGGAGCCAATTGCTGGATGGTACAGGTGAGACTTTGGGGTCCCAGGAGGGAAATGGAGACACAAGGAGAGAGTGGCTTTTCAGTCATGATTTGGAAGGAGCAGCACGCAGCAATCATGTAAGATCTCCAGGCAGGAAGGCTGCCAGAGATATCTGGCGGGGGCTGATTTGGAACAGGCCACTGAGTTTAGGGCAGCAAGAGAGACGGGAATAATAAAATGTTATTGCATTTCCAAGCAGGAGGTATTTGAGCTCAGCAATTGTGCCAGCAGACAAATTCTAAAGTAATAAAAGCTGTCTTGAGTGTTTTTGTTTTTTTATCTGCAGAGCAAAGGTGGCCAGGAGAAAGAAGATGGGCTGGGGGATGGTTGTGATCGCAGCTCCCAGGAAAGGCGGTAGTGTGCTTTTTAAAATGATACATCGGGGCTGGTGAGATTGCTCAGCGGGTAAGAACACCAACTGCTCTTCCAAAGGTCCCGAGTTCAAATCCCAGCAACCAAATGGTGGCTCACAACCATCCGTAACAAGATCTGACGCCCTCTTCTGGAGTGTCTGAAGACAGCTATAGTGTACTTACATATAATCAATAAATAAATCTTTAAAAAAAAAGATACACAACACTCTGAACTCTCTGAACTCCTGACTCCAGAGTGCCAGGATTAAATGCATGCACAAAATAAACCTATTCTTTGTTTACTATCATCCTTACAGACAGGAACAGGAACATTTAAAAAGAAAAAATTAGAATCCAAACACTGGTATTGTTTACTGGATTTCCAAAGAAGAAAAGCAGTCCCAGGTGGGTAAGAAGGCTCAGTAAGTAGATGTGCCTGTTGTGCACAGCATGAAGACCCAAGTTCAAACCCTGGGACTCACATGAAGGTAGAGGAGTCAACCTCACAAAGCTCTCCTTTGAATACCACATATATGTACACCTGCATACACATCACACACACACACACACACACACACACACACTAATAAGTTTTGTTTTTAGAGAAAAGCAGTTGTATAGACTGGCATATAATCCAATAGTAAAAGCCTTGCCTGACATACATAAGGTCCTGCATTCATCCCCAGAACCACAGTAAGAAGAATAAACAACTATTTGAGATTCACTGTACACCAGAAAAGAACCCTGCAGTCCTCTATTACCCTTTCCCTACGATTACCCTCTATTACCCTTTCTCTTTCCTGTCACACGATGCATAAGAACACACCCGAAGGCTCTGTCGGCTAGTGGTGGCCCAGCCATTTTACTGTGTAAATATGGTATTCACACACTGAGGAGATCATGTGATGACACTGTACAAAGTATGAGCTGCTATCCCTGTATCTCATTTAGCATGTGCACAGTCTAGTGGCCACAGTAAGGCAGTGGCCTTACATACGATGACCAACACTCTTACTGCATCTCTCACAGCCCTGCTCTGCCCAAGGTTTCTTTTCTACTTTTGCTCCTTTCCCTTCCTTCATGCCACTAAGACAATGAGAAACTAGCATGCGTTTGCATGCACATAGACCACAACCATTTAAAGGGTAGCTTAACCTTGAACAAAACACATTATTGAAGTTAAAAAGTACTGAGCAAGAGAAATCGATCTTGGGGCTATCTATCAAAAGGAAGGGCTTGTGCTGTGAATGGAAGCCCAGGGCGAGCATCTTACTTAACAAGGAAGTAGAGAACAGAAAACAAGAACAATACATTTCATAAGGGACATGTTTAATTTTCTTTTCTTTGAAAATTTTGTGGTATGTCATGAGCCCCAGGCCTTGTGAATGTATGGCAAATACTCTGACAGCTGCTTTTGTTTGTTTGTTTAAGAGACAAGGTCTCTGTTTATACCATTGGCTAGCCTAAACCTCGCTATAGAGATGGGGTTGGCCTAAAATTCAGAGATCCACCTGCCTCTGCTTCTGAAGTGCTAGGATTAAAGGCACACCACCAGGCTGGAGAGATGGCTCAGCAGTTAAGACTGCTCTTCGGGACGTCCCGAGTTCAAATCCCAGCAACCACATGGTGGCTCACAACTAGCCATAATGAAATCTGATGCCCTCTTCTGGTGTGTCTGAAGACAGCCACTGTGTACTTACACATAATAATAAATAAATCTTTGAGCCAGAGTGAGGGGGGCCGGAGCGAGCAGAGGTCCTGAGTTCAATTCCCAGCAACCATATGATGGCTCACAACCATCTGTAGAGCTGCAGTGTACTCATATACTAAAAATAAAATAAATAAATCTTTAAAAAGGGGGGGGGGGCACACCACCACCATACCTGGCTTGTGTGTGTGTTTAGATTTATTTTTGTTTTACTTTATGTGTATAAGTGTTTGCTTACATGTAGTCATGTGTACCACATGCATGTGGAGACCAGAAGAGAGTGTCAGATCTCCTGGACTAGAGGTACTGGTGAGCCACCATGTGAGAGCTAACAAACCCCGACCTTTCACAAAAGCAGCAAGGACTCTAAATGGCAGAACTCTCTCTCCAGCATATTTCTGTTTTCTCAGACAGTCGCTTACAGCCCAGCCTGCCTCTAACCCTCAGATGCTGATACTCCCGCAGATCTGAATTAGGTCAAGTTCAACTGTTCGTAGTCATAAACCAAATAGCAAGTGTGGTAACACAATACTATTAGTAACCTTCTGAGAGAGAATAAGGGCAGCTCTTCAAAACTTAAAAAGGTGACTTGTAGCTGGACATGGTAGCAACACCTTTACTCCAGCAATCAGGAGGCAGAGGCAGATTGATCTCTGAGTTCAAGGCCAGACTGAGTTACACAGCAAGTTCCAGGCCAGCCAGGGATATATGAGGCCAGTCTAACAACCAAACTAAAACAAAAGATCGAGCATGGCTCACTAAGAGTTAAGTCCTCTATCGGCAAAAGAGCGCAGGTGTGCTTATACGCACAAGGCTCTGACCTCCCAAAGGGAAACAACAGCCTGAGATGGTCTGTGTGCGGCCAGAGTCCCCAGTACTGAGCAAAGGAAAACGCCCAGCACTTCACATGGACTGGATGGGCTCAGACAGGTTTCCTAGAGAAGAACCCGAGAGAGTGCCAGGAATGTGGTAAGGAAGGGTGAAGCTAGCTGGGATGGCAGCCTTCCTCTTAGCACACTGAAGAATACAAGGCCAGTGTGAGCTACAGCAAGAAGCTGCCTAAACCAGCCAATAAAGACACACAAAGCGTGACTCCAGAAAACGTAAGAGGAACAGTTACAGCTAACTTCCTTCCTTCCTTGCTTGCTTGCTTGCTTGCTTTTTGTTTTTCAAGTCAGGGTTTCTCTGGGAAGGGTTTGCTGGATGTTCTAGAGCTCACTCTGTACACCAGACTGGCTTCAAACCCAGAGATCTGCCTGCCTGCAGGAATGTTCCACCACTGCCCAGCTGTAACATACTTTCAACAAACCAGTTTCTTTAAAGAAGAAATTGGGGGTCTGGAGAAATGGCTCCCATAGTAAGATCATAACTCTACCAGAGGACCTGGGTTTGATTCCCAGCACCTGCATGGCCGCTCCCATCTGTCTGTAATTCCATTCCCAGGGGATCTGATGGCCTCTTTGGCCTCCACCAGCATGAGACATGTATATAATGCACAAACATACATGCAGACAAAACACCCACAACTAATATAAAACAATCTTTTAAAAGATACTAAAGAAAACAAGTTACAATAAACTGACTCACTAAGTTATTATACGCTCCCTAAAATGCAGATAACATTTTAAAAGCATGTTACACAGTACTTATATTATGAAGGGCATTATATAAAAAACTTTGGGGTTTCAGAGTTGGGAATTAATGATATTTTACAATCTTAAGTTTTAACTGACCACAGATTTCTAAATGTAACTCCACAATGCCAGTTATGAGGGCATAGGGCTAGCGCTCTACACAAGGCTTTAGAACAGACTTGAGATTCCTATACCACCAAACTCATCAGAGCTGTGAGACGGCTCAGTAGGCTACAATGCTTGCCGCCAAGCCAACCTGTATTTAATCCCCGTGACCCATATGGTGGAGAACCAACTCCACATGAGCATGCCCCAGCCCCCACATACAAACAAAAATGTAATTAATAAAAACAAACAAAAAAACAAAACCAATACCCTACAAAGTCTAGCACCCATCAACTAGGAGATAACTAAGTACTCTCTGGCTAGGAAAACGACAGATAGGTTTGGGCACAGGTGCAGTCCTGTGATCCCAGGACTCAGAAGGCAGAGAAGATCAGTAATGGAGCTGTGGAAGGAGTGTGGAGAGGCTGGGCCTGCCCAGCTAGAGGAGCCCTAGACACCACACGCAGAGCTTGCCAGGCCACTCTAGAACAAGTTTAGAAGACCACAACGCTGAGAGCTTTCAGCAGGAACACAGATTGTACACGGTACAGGAAGTGGGCAGGAGGCTGTTAGCATGACAGCTGACAGACAGGCAGGCTGCTCTGCCCTCAGAACCTGAGTGAGGGGGAGCAATGAAGAACTATCTTGCTTAGTGAAGAAGCTTTAAGGCAAGAGAACAGGGTGGAGTGGCACGCCCCCTTAGCCCCGGCATTCAGGAAGAGAGGCAGTTAGTTCCCTGAGTTTGAGGCCAGCCTGGTCTCAACAAACAACAGAGTTCCAGGACAGCCAGGATGCAGAGAAATCCAGTCTTAAACAAACAAAGCTAGAAGAAACAAAAGCAAAAAATACCACTCATCCAGAGTCCAGGGGGAGGGAGCATAAAGATAGGATGAGAATTTACAGTCTGGTCAGAAAAACAATGTGAACAAGTTTAACCACGCAGAAAAGGCAGAGCTCAAGAACAGCAATTGTTAACAAGGTGAGTTCTACTAGCACTCACCAATAAGAAGACTTTTTAATCTTCTGTAGTCTTCTGTTACATCAAAATCATCACCAGCAAATATCAACATTGGTTTTGTCCCCTCGGGGCACTTGCTAGTCTACGGGATTAAAAACAAAACAACAAGTGTAATTATGTAAGTACCAAAACCTAGAGAACTTATGCTATTTTTAAGATAGTCAATATGTATTAAAACAATCTCAAAACTTTTACACATATGCTATCTCGTTCTTGTTGCTACATCCGCAACTGAGGATCAAGACAGTAACTGATCCGGTAAATCAGTGTCACGTTATGCCTTGAGTCCACAAGTCCATCCAGTGTGAGGCCTTTGAGCTTTGGAAGCAGGAGTTACTGACCACACAGGGAGTTGGTAAAAGCCTTTTTCAAACTCACAGGAAAAGGACATTTAGTTATACTAGACCTTCAAGGTCTGTCCCTTTTTTAGAGGAGAGCTGAAGAGATGAACAATATATATATATACTATACTATAATACAATATTATAATATATAATATACTATAATTTAACACACATCACAAGCCTTGAAAATGCACCAGCTCAGCTGGGCACAGTGCATCACGCCTGTCACCCCAGCACTTTTGGGAAGTAGAAGCAGAAAGATCAGAAGTTCAAACTCAGCCCTGGTCACATAACAAGTCTAAAGCCAGCCTGGGTTAGTTAAAACCCTGCATTAAACAAGGCAACACACAAAACCCCCATTGAGTTATATAACTTTCCATTACACACACTACTTTTTCTCTCTATGCTCTTAAATCTAATCTTGAGTTTTACCTACCATATGTATGTTACCATATGTTAAACAATGAAACCCCTTTGGGCTTCAATCACCCAATGTAAATGGAAAACTGGGCCTGATGGTGGTCAGATGACGGGCCTTTAATCCCAGCACTTGGATGGCAGAGGTAGGGAGCTCCAGGACAGCCAAACATAGTGAGCCCTGTCTCAAAAACAGAGACAAACAAAAACCCCACCAGCCAGTGAAACTGCCTTGATCTCACACCTGTAAGATGATGGCAATGTTTGACAGGACAATCTGAAGTGAGACTCTTGCAGCCTTTCTAGGCTGTCTTGCCACACTTTGCTACTGCCTACTTCACAATCCTATTCAAATGAGTAGTGCACTGTAGGTTCCCAAGGGAGGTTATGCCAGTAATTTGGCAACTAATAGCCAAAATAATACAGGGGCAGCCAGAGGTTTTTGGTCATAGAACAGTGCTCAAGTTGAAAACCAGACTGTCAATAAATGTTACCACTTAGGAAAGACAGCATTTAAACCATAAGCCTAACGAGGACTGGATCGTTACGCTCTCGAGTTTAACTTCATAAGATCCATGTACTTACTATATATTACAAATAAAAGAACATTCATTCCTCTTTTGTTTGTTTTGGTTTTTGTTGTTGCTTGTTTTTTGAAACAGGGTTTCTCTCTGTAGACCAGGCTGGCCTTGAACTGGAGACCTACCTGCCTCTGTCTCCCAAGAGTTTTGATTACAGGTGTGGGCCGCACTGCCCAGCCTACATGTCCTCTTTTTAAAATAAAGGTAAAACTGTAATTCTGCATGAAGTTTTTTCACTATTCTATCAGTACTTCTTCATCACAAGATGCTAATTTTGGCCAAGAACATTTAAAAAATACTATTAAGTTTTATGATCAGTATCTTACCTTAATATCTTTTAGAGACACAAATTTCTCAATACCTAATTCAATCATATCCAGCACATGGTAGTCATACATACGACCTAAAAGGAAATACATTTTTAAGCACATAGGTTTTCACATTTACCTTTTGTTATCTATAAGGCTTCAAATTACCCGTGTCTTCTGTCTCTCTGAACTCACACACTCCCTTAAACGTTGACATCTACTTAGGTGTGCTGTTGGGATGTTAGTCAGGAAAAGCTGACAACACTCTCACGAAGAGCACAACTCCTTTTTTTTTTTAAAAAACAGAATAAATGGGGAACTGAGTGTGGCAGCTGAGCACCTACAATCCCAGCACTGGAGTGGCAGGAGAATGGAGTTCAAAATCAACCTGGGCTATAAAACTAATCCTGGGCCAGCTTGGAGATAAAGATTCTACTCAAAAATAATTAAATGAACTAAAAAGAAGTGTAGTGGCCGGGCGTAGTGGTGCATGCCTTTAATCCCAGCACTTGGGAGGCAGAGGCAGGTGGATTTCTGAGTTCCAAGCCTACAAAGTGAGTTCCAGGACAGCCAGGGCTACACAGAGAAACCCTGTCTCAAAAAAACAAAAAAAAGAAATGCATCTCAGTATACCAGGAGTGTTCAGCATGCATTAGGCTTGGGATGAAACCTTAACAAAAACATCCACCCTCAAAGAACAAGATACAGGAAGACAACAGCGAGTGAAGGGTCGTCTACGACTGAACATGTCAGATAGAAACTCTGTGTATCAGTGGGTAGTAGTATTTCCTGCTCTTCTGAGGACCTGCGTTTGGTTCCCAGAACAATTACAATGTCATAACTGACTGTAATTTCATGTGATTTGTGCATATACAAACACACATAGAATAAATAAAACTGCACTTCTTGTTTAAAAACTGGAACTGGTCTCCAAAGATGTTAGCAATGATGCCCTAAGATTACTAACCAAGAACTAGTTCATATTCTTTCTCACTCCCCAGGGATGGCAGGGTAATACTGATGTCTACCACTGAGGCAGACCCCAGTCCAACGTCACAAGGCTAAAGCAGCAACAGAAACCATGGGGCCTGCCGATGGCTTGTAAGTTCTGAAAACATCTATCTGAATCACAGAGCTGACACTACCAACACAAACACTGAAGAGTGCTGGCAAATGCCATGAACTCCAGCACTCTGAGGCAGGGGCATCTACTGAGTTGTAGGCATGCCAGAGCTACATTATAAGACCTTGTCTCAAACTAAAACCAAAAGACTATGGTACTCACCTATTACTAGGTTATTCGGCCTCTTCTTGTTATGGGAGCCAAACATGAATAAAGAGCAGTCTGACTTCTTTGAAAAGAACTCCTACAAAATAAGAAGAGAAGCCCTTGAAGAATCTCAGCCTGGCCTGCTGTGGTAGCTCATGTCCTTGCAAGGCTGAGTCAGAAGGAAGCACTGCTGTGAGGTGGCCAGCCAAAGCTACACAGCAACCATCTTACCTGTAAGCTCATGAAAGGGATTAGGGGCTGCCCCTGCCCCTGCCCCTCGCCCACAAATAGCTAAGAAAAAGGTAATAAACTAGATACACACAGAAGGGACTGGAGAGATGGCTCAGAGGTTAGAGTGCTTGTTGCTCTTGTAGAGAGAGGACCAGGGTTCAGCTCCCAAAACCCATGGCAACTAAGAATCATCCTTCACCTTCCTCTAACATCTAAGGATACTAGGCACATATCACGCACACACACACATGCAATCAGGCACATATCACGCACACACACACATGCAATCAGGCACATATCACACACACACACACATGCAATCAGGCACATATCACACACACACATGCAATCAGGCACATATCACACACACACACATGCAATCAGGCACATATCACACACACATGCAATCAGGCACATATCACACACACACACACACATGCAATCAGGCACATATCACACACACACGCAATCAGGCACATATCACACACACATGCAATCAATCAGGCACATATCACACACATATGCAATCATGCACATATCACACACACGCAATCAGGCACATATCACACACACATGCAATCAATCAGGCACATATCACACACACGCAATCAGGCACATATCACACACACATGTAATCAGGCACATATCACACACACATGCAATCAATCAGGCACATATCACACACACGCAATCAGGCACATATCACACACACATGTAATCAGGCACATATCACACACACATGCAATCAATCAGGCACATATCACACACATATGCAATCATGCACATATCACACACACGCAATCAGGCACATATCACACACACATGCAATCAATCAGGCACATATCACATACACATACATGCAATCAGGCAAAAAACTCAGACATAAAAATTTTAACTTTCAAATTCAATTTTCTGACTTGGGGTTACTTAGTTAAAAGATTCACTTTTCAAGAGGAGAAATAATGAACATTATAAAGTCAGTATCTGAAAGACCACTCATTTCAATTATGCAGTTAGTCCTTCTGCGTAGCACACCAGTGAGTGTCCCATTGCTACATGAGTCCTCTGACATTTCAGCACTCACAGGGGAGCCCCAGGAACCTATGACCACACTGACTTCGGATGTCTGGACCTGGGTTCTTGATTTTTTAATGCATGTTGCTACTTTTCAGAGCAACTGCAACCACAGAAAGCAGTGCTCTGGGAGCCCCATGCTCACTGTTTACTTAGCTCCAGGCCATGCGTCTGGCTGGGGCCACTGACAGACTATGATATTCCAGTGTAGGCACTGCTGGGATCACAGAAGTATTTATTGGCTTCCATTACAGAGTTGAAACAACAGAAATATGAAGTTTCAATCCTAGAGAGTCCTGTGTAGTCCTATATTCCACACACTTGGCTCACTAGAGTGAGGTCACTATTCCTAATATAAAACTAAGATTCAAAGGGCAGGTACAGCAGCACACATATGGAACCCGGCACTGGCACACTAGAAACATGCAATTCTGGGGCTCACAACTCGCCACTCTAAGCCAAAACTGCCAGGTTCACTGAGACCTGCCTCAAAGATAAGGTGGAGGGTAACAAACCTCTGTGTCAACCTCTCTGGCTTACCTGCACACACACGTGTGCGCATGCACACAGGCATACAATACACATATGCAACCTAGATTCAATGTGTTCTAGTCCAAAATCAGCTAAAAAAACAAAAACAAAAACAAAACAAAACAAACAAACAAAAAAACACCTACAGAATTTATAAGCCCTCCGTGTGCTGCATCACCTGGCCCATCCCATGCCACACACATTGGTCACTACTCTGAGGGGTGAGCTCCTGATCTGCTTCTCTTCCACTTTGTTTCTTTGCAGAAGCAAATAGGGCAAAGGGCCACACCTGCCCATCACTTTCAAAGGAGGCAGAACAGTCAAGAATTTAGGCTAACAGGGTGTGGCAGTGCACACCTTTTACCCCAGCACTGGTGAGGCAGAGGCAGGCACATCTCCATGTAAGTTCAAGACCAGCCTAGTCTATAGATCTAGTTCCAGCACAGCCAGGGCTACATAGACTCTCATCTCTATACAGACAAACAAATAAATGGAAGGCACGCAGGCAGGCAGGCAGGCAGGCAGACTGTGGACCTATGTCTTTGACAAATGAACTTTTCTAAGAATTTGCCAGAAATAGTCTTGCAGAAACCCCACCAAGGTCATATGATGTGTCACGTGATGGCATTCTACAGAGTGCTCCAAAAAGCAGAGACGCATCCAGCTCGTCCAGAGACCCAAATTCAACCCCCAGCACTCATCAGGCAGTCTAGAACCACCTGTGACTACATCTCCAGGGGACCCACACTTCTGGCATCTGCACACTGGCTCTCATGTGCTCAGACCCACACACATATACACACACATTAAAAAAATAAAAACTCTTTAGAATATATTCATGGTCTAAATCATTGGGAACAAACTCTCAAAACGTGTTCTCTAGAACATCCTCCTAACAGTGTGGTGCGGCACGTCTTTAAGGCCAGACCTCGAAAGCAGAGGAGGACCATATGCTCAAGCCATCATCTACAAGTCTGAATACAGCCTGGGTTTCCTGAACCCGTTTCAAAAAAGAGAAAAAAAAAAGATGAGCATATATTATCCAGATATCTGAATTGACTATGGTATTTAAAAGAATATGAAGTTTAGTGAAATTTTAAAATGTATTCAAGCTAAGCATGGTGACAAACAACCGTCATTCCAGCACTTAGAACACAGGAGACAGGACTTCAAGGCTAGAAATCAACCCCACTGTCATCTCCACCATTTATACAAGAAGCCCTTTCTCCTTACCTTCCTGGCGTTTGATCTCCAATCCCTTCATACCCAGCAGAGAGGAATGGCCCTTGTCTGTTCTACACCCAAAGCTGACACAGTTTCCATCAGATTCTTCTCTTTCTAGATAGTAAACTTTTTTTTTTCATTAAAACTACAAGGGCTGGGGATGTAGGTTAGTTAGGACATGTACAAAGCCCTTGGTCCTATCCCAGCACTGCCTAAACAGTGGTGGTGGTCCATGCCTGTAATCACAGCACTGGAGGCGGATGTGGGGGGTATGAGAAATTCAAAGTCATCTTTGGCCATATACAGAGTTCAAACCACCCTGGAATACATGGGACCCTGTGTCGAAAACCAAAACCGGCTGGGCAGGAGACAATGCCTCCCAGCACTCAGGAGAAAGATACAGGTAGAGTTTGAGGCCAGCCTGGACTACAGAGTGAGTTCCAGGACAGCCAGGGCTACACAGAGAAACCATGTCTGGAAAAACTAAAAATATAAAAAAAAAATAAAAATAAAAAGAGTATCATAATAATGACAATAGCTATCTTTTAATAATAGCTGTATCTTTTACATTCTTAGTAGGAGAGGTGGCTCAGTGGATATAGGTATAAAACCTGATACCTGAGTTTAATTCAAACCTACAAACACACACACACACACACATACACACACACACACTGTAAAAAAGGCAGTACTCTTACTTCTCAATCTGAATATCAAATCCTCACACTGTACAGGATTTCTTTTTCTTTTTTCTTTATTTTCTTTTTTTTTTAAGATTTATTTACTATGAACACAGCGTGTTTTAGTCTGCAGTCATTTTTACACAGTCGGTTCTGTTATTTCTGAGTGGTGGGGATAGAACCCAGGGCCTCAGCCGGGCGGTGGTGGCGCACGCCTTTAATCCCAGCACTTGGGAGGCAGAGGCAGGTGGATTTCTGAGTTCGAGCCCAGCCTGGTCTACAGAGTGAGTTCCAGGACAGCCAGGGCTACACAGAGAAACCCTGTTTCGAAAAAACCAAAAAAAAAAAAAAAAAAAAAAAAGAACCCAGGGCCTCAGGCAGAGTAGGCAAGCTACCCAACCACACACCCAGTCCTGCCCATATGTGCTCTCTTAAAAAAGAGTCTTGTACTTACCAGTGACGTCTGATCCTCAAATGGTCTTGTAATATTTTTCCTAAGAAGATTAAAAAAAGAGTGACTCCAGTTTTAATGTTAAAAAGTGCATTCAGTTAAATGAAATAATGAATAAAAGGTAATTTTATATCAGATGATTCAAACAGTCGTACACTGTGGTACACTTTAATCCCAACTGGAAAGCAGAGGTAGGTAGATATCAGTAAGTTCCCAACAAGCCAGGCTGCAGTGAGACCCTGTCTCAATATCTGCTTCCCACAGGGGTGGGGAGGAGGACTGGAGAGATGCTCAGTGGGTAAGAGCACTGGCTGCTCTGTTAGAGAACCTGGGTTCGACTCTCACCATCCACCTGGCAGCTCTCAACCATCAACTCAAGTCCAGGGCCTCACAGAGCATCTGGCACACACTAGGTGCAGGGGTGCATGCAGACAAAACACCCAGAAACAAAATTAACAACCAAAAACAGCCAATCACTTCTAATCCCAGCACCAGGGAGGCAGAAGCAGGCAGATGTGAGTTTGAGGCTAGTCTGGTCTACAGAGAAAGTTCCAGGGGAGCCAGGGCTATACAGAGAAATCCTATCTAAAACAAACAAACAAACAAACAGAAACAACAATAATAACCAACAACAAAGATAACAACAAGGACAACAACAACAGGGCAAGACTGTTGTGACAAAACAAGAGCAGGCGCCACATTAGCATAAAGAGTGAAAGGATTATTCAAGCTAAGTCCTGATTAATCAATTTGCCACAGAAAGGGTCTGAGATTAACATTATTCTTTCAGGTAATGGTGACAGATGCCTTTAATCCCAGCACTCAGGATACATAGGCAGGTGGATCTCAGAGTTTGAGGCCAGTCTGGTCTACAGTATGAGTTCCAGGACAACCAGGGCTACAGAGAAACCCTGTCACAAAAATCAAAGATTATTCTAAGTGTTGGGGTGGAGCAATTGCTTATCAGCTGAGGGTACATGTTCTTACAGAGGATCAGTTCAGTTCCTAGAACCCACTCCAGGCAGCTCACATCAGCTCTGTGGGGTCTAATGACTTCTTCTGGCCTCCATAGGCCTTCATATACACATGGGCAAACACACTTAGACACACACAAATAAAATAAAATTTAAAACGGTTCATTCTAAGTGGGAGCAGAATGTAAAAGGTACTACCTCAGTAATAGAGGGCCTGTCTTGCATGGACAGGACCCTGGCTCTCATCTCTAGCATAGACAGGACCCTGGATCTCATCTCTAGCACTCCATCACAAAAAGGCAAAGATACTGAGACAGGCAGAGGCTTAGACTATTCAAGAAAAAAATCAGGCAAGTACTGCTGGACCTGAGCCACCAGAGACCAATGATGTGAACGCCATGGCTGAGCATGCCTTAGCACTTGGAGGTAAAGCAGGATGGAGTCAGAGGCCATCCAGGGCTATATGCAACCTTGTCTCAAAAGCCAAAACCAAAGCAACTCTAAAAACCAAAACAAATAACTTTACTGGTCAAAGGATGCAGACTATATGCAGAAAGAATGATGGAAAGGAGTGACATGCTAAGAGTTTGAAAACAGGACTTTGTTTCCAATTATATGTATGTTTCCATGGTGTGTTTACATGCAAGTGCTAGTGCCTGTGCTGGTCAGAAATGTCAAGACTCCCTGAAGCTGGAGTCACAGGCAGTTGTACGCTGCCTGACATGTGTGCTGAGAATTGAACTTCAGTGGCCTGTAAGACTGGTGTGAACTCTTAATCACTGAGCCATCTCTCCTGTACCTTAACTTTTCTTTTTTAAAAGTTCTTACTGGGGCTGAAGAGACGACTAAGCAGTTAAGAACACTGACTGTTCTTCCAGAGATCCTGAGTTCAATTCCCAGCAACCACATGGTGGTTCACAATCATCTGTAATGGGAACTGATGCCCTCTTCTGATGTGTCTGAAGACAGCTACAACATACTCATAAATAAACATATATTTTTAAATTTTTTCTCATTAAAACATCATTTTGTGTTTTGAGAATAGATTGTAGTATGATCAAATAACAGCACTGTATAATAACTCTCATGAGTATACTGAACCCACACTGATTTCAGATAACTTTACCTTCAGAATTCTGAGCAGAAAGAGACCACCAGAGTACCACAATCATCCTGACTATACACACAGACCACTACAGACAGTACAGGTAGCAGCTATGTTCCCAGAAAGAAAGGAGATTGACCCTCAGAACTTGTGAGTTTAAAATCCACAGATTCATGCAATTGTGAAATATTGAAATATTGGGGGTTCGGGGACTGTGTCTGCACTGGACATGGGAAGATGTTGGTTTCTTAGCATTATTCCAATCACAACAAAGCACAACTATGTACCAGGCATTTACAATTTACACAGTAGAGACAACTGGAGGTACACAGGAAAATGTGCATAGGTTATGAGATCATGCCATTTTACACTGAGGACTGGAGTATCCAAAGATTTGTATATTGCAGGAAAGTCCCAAACCCACCCCACCCCCAAGAACTGAGGAATGACTAAGCTTGCATAGTCTCAAAGTATCTCCCCTAAATATTTACTAACTATAAAGGGGAAATTAGTAATGGTGGAGACAACCAGAGATAAAGCGACCAAAGACTTTCACAAACTAGAGAAGACAAAGGATGGGGCCAGCAAGATGGCTCAACAGGTAGGTAAGCACTTGCCTCCTAGCCTGACAAACAGCTTGACTTCAGTCTAGAACACACAGAAAGGTGGAAAGAGAACTCACCCACAGAGATGTCCTTTGACCTCTGCACCTATGCCAAGATAACAACTGGGGTCTTGAGGGTACCCCTAACTGGCAGGAGCACTTGCTCAGCATGTACAAGGCCCTGGGTTCAATCCCCATTATTTCCAAGAAGGAAACAAACAAACAAGACTAGGGGAACACAATGTGAAAGGAAAACAGTTACCTAGTAATCCAATAACTTCCTTGGTACTACCACAGCACTGCCAACCCCTGGTGACACTAACTGCTGTGATGATGTAAGACACCACTGGACGAGCCGGGTGAGGGACACGCAGGAACTCTAGTCATTCTTAGAGTTTTCCTGTACACATGTAACTCCTTCAAAATTAGGTAAGTTATAGTGATGCAAGAATATTCCAAGCCAGGCATGGTGGTGCACGCCTTTATCCCAGCACTTGGGACGCAAAAGCAGGTGGATCTCTGAGTTTGAGGCCAGCTAGGGCTACATAGAGAAACCCTGTCTCAAAAAAATAAAATAAATAATTGAAAAGAATATTCATTCAGTGTAAATACTAGCACCTTTTTCTTCCAAACCTTTCATAAAGCAATTGTTATAACTAAGCAAAATAAGTGATGATGATAATAATAATAATGACTTACTTTTTATATAGAACTCCATATGGTTTCTTCAGTGCATACTGTAAAACATAATTTTAAACTTTCTCAACAGAACATTCAAGAAGCAGAGTCATGGCTACCTTCCTGATTTATATGCCTGCACTAGCAGCTGTCCTAAATTCAGGGCTGGGGCAGGATCTGACTATGCAGCCCGGGCTGCCCTGACTGCCAACCTTCCTGCCTCTGCCTCCTAAGTTCTAGGATTACATATGCTACCATGTTTAATAAAACATGTGTTGGGTCTCACTCAGCCAAGTGTTTCCCTGTCTCAGTGCAATGAGCAGTGCCACCTTTTTCTAACAACCGAGAATGATCATCATGAATGCTGACTACTGTAATATTCTAATATTGTACTGCTCTTAGAACTTGCTTAAATGAGTAAGGTCACTGGGAAGGAACAGCTGTTCCCCCCAATACCACAACAGGCAGTCAAATATTTCAGAAAAACATGAGCACACCAGGCCAGACACTGTGGCTCCCATCTGTAATCCTGGGCTCAGTGAGCCGAAAGGTGAGCAATGTGGCTCAGTGAGAATGCTGCTTGCCAGCAAGGGCTGACAAGATGGCAAGGCATTCCTCTCAGAGCATCCAAGTTCTGCTGCCACCACATCAGCAGGCTCACAGGTATAGTCACATATATACATACTCACACACACGCATACACATACTACAAAATACAGTATTGGAAGCAATAATTCCATATGCCCACCATGTCTCTGAGTACTTGTGTCACGGTTGCATTTGCATTTCCGCCTTTAATCAGCATGGCATTCTTAATGTTCTCAGTGAGTTTCGGTTCTCTCTTCTCAAGGAATCTCTTAGCCCTTTTAGTTTTAGGCTTTCTGTACAAAAAAAAAAAAGCACAATTCAGAACAAGTTACAGGAATGGTACTCACATTTATCAAGCAGGATTCCAACAGTAACAACAACACAACAAAACAAAACAAAACAAAAACCTCACTTAGCCGGTGTGTGGTGGTGGCACACGCCTTTAATCCCAGCACCTGTGAGGCAGAGGCAGGCGGATTTCTGAGTTCAAGACCAGCCTGGTCTACACAGTGAGTTCCAGGATAGCCAGGGCTATACAGAGAAACCCCGTCTCGAAGAAAAAAAAAAAAAAAAAAAAAACAAAAAAACAAGTTAGTCATTTAATAGTCAGTCAAAGATGTACACATTTTATTGAGTTAAATCAAGGCGCACACTGTTTTTATACACTTTACAGCCTGTGTCTTTATGCAATTTGACTAACCAGTAATCAATATAAATAGCACCTTATTAGCTAGTCATAGTAGGTGCACAAAATCCATTAATGACTAAAAAGAAACTGTCGTCTACACTACATATTTACTTAA
This sequence comes from Mus caroli, assembly GCF_978045245.1. Classification (NCBI taxonomy): domain Eukaryota; kingdom Metazoa; phylum Chordata; class Mammalia; order Rodentia; family Muridae; genus Mus; species Mus caroli. The sequence continues at coordinate 38,533,265 of NW_028227264.1, forward strand.
GTAGCAGAAAACTGTAAGAACCAATGCAATAGCATTTGGGAACTCAATAAATATTTTTGAACAAACGTAACCATCACTCAGGGAAATGCAGAAGTGTACAAGGTTGGAAGGAAAAGAAAAATTCCCATTTTGTACCTGTTGTGGCAAACACTGCTCTCTACAGTTCTATGACACACGGCTGTTGTGACAGCTATTTTTTTTACAGGGTAAACTGATTTAGGGCTGTTCAAATGCCCAGAGTGACAAAACTTTGAGTCCAGTGTGTCGCCTGGTTCTTGTCAGATTCCGAGGCCACCACCATTCTCACAGCTCAGAATCTATCAGCGGCGAGGTCATAAGCCGATCACGGCGTCGGCACTCCCTCCAGCCCACCGCCCGCGGTCTGCCACCACGGCTTCCCCAGCGGCGATTCCGGACGGAGAATCGGCCGAGCCGGCTCCTTCCTAGGGACCACTAGCAAAGCACGACCGGAAAGAGCGACAGCCGGAAGACCGCGTCGGAGGTCACGGGAGACTCGCCCCCACGCCATCGCGCCCCACACACTTACAGAACTTTGTCCAAAGCATCCATAGCTGCAAGATCCCTTAGCGAATGCACGTGTACCGCTTACTTCCGGGAAGCCGCCGGAGCGCCGGAAGAGGCGGTGCCGGAAGTGCGAAATACCACTTCCATAGACAGCCCCGCTGTCCGAGCTGGCGGCCATTTTGGGAAGGCATGGCGTTCCGTCTCCCTTGGTTACGGAACGTTGTTTGCTCGTTCTCCGGAAAGTAAACGACTTAGTGTGGAGTGGATTTGGGAGCCAAGTGTTCCTTTTCAGGGAAATAACCAGAATGCTAGAAAGGTTGGAGGTACGGTACTCAGTTACCAAAAGTACTGCTATGAAAAGGACGCCATTAACTGGGAGAGCAGTTGAAGCAGCTTGATTAACCACTCGCCTTCTACAAGAAAGATACACGAAGAATACTGCTCATCGTGACTTTCTCTCAAGTCTCAGTCATATAACTTGCATATAGTTATATAAAATACACCTTGTAATGTGTACAATTCATTGGTTTGGGTGCCTTCACAAAGCCACTGAAGCCAGCACAGCCGTGGAGGCGGTAACACCAGCATTGGGGGAGGGGAGGGCAGGAAAATTGAAAATTAAAAATCCAACCTCCACTCCGCAATGAGGTACGCGCACACACACACATATCAAAGAACTCAGCATTGGGGTGCAGTCCTGGCATTTCAGTACTTTAGAAAGGAAGGCAGGAAGATCAGGCTATGTAGGGATTTAGATGCAACCATCAACTATTATCTCATTGCAATATACTTTTATTACTTCAAAGAGCTCGCATACCCACCCACCAGTGGCACGGTGTTGCCTGGAATTGCCTAGTCTGATGCACATAGTATGAATTGAATCTCATAGTGTGCAGTCTTGGGTCTGACTTTATTAGAGTTTTGTTTTGAGACAGGGTTTCCCTGCATCACTTTCTCTGGCCTGTAACTTGCTATATAGATCACTGGGATCTTGAATTCTGTGCTGTTTGACAAAATTACAAGCATTTGCCACCACACGTGACCTAATTTACCATTTCAAGGTCTGTGCATTTGTGTACTGTTTTGGGGCGAGGATCTTGAAATGCAGCCAGTGCTGGCATGGAGCTGTTGACCATGCTGGTGTAGAACCTGAGATGCTTGCTGCCTTTCCCTATGGACCACTGGGACTAAATGCATAGCCTACCAAGATTAAAGGCACGTCCTGCCATTCCAGGAAATCCACCTTTTTGCATATTGGGATGATTGATGGCAAGTTAGGAAGGTGGCTTCTAAATAGCTTTAGAAGGCCTGGCTGGAGCTATCTGGGCAGTCTCAGTGGTATAGCACTTAATTATATACACGGTCCTAGGCACAAACTCCTGTACTGGGTTAAAGAACAGACAGTGGTGCTTTCAACCTCACTTTGACTTACCACCATCAGGATTGGTTAAGGGATGGAAATTTGATTTTTGTTTTTGAGAGAGGGTTTCTCTGTGTAGCCCTGGTCATTCTGGAACTTGCTCTGTAGACTAGGCTGGCCTCAAACTCAGAGATGACCCTGCCTCTGCCTCCCCAGTGCTGGGATCAAAGGTGTGTGCCTCCACTGCCCGGCTTGGAGTTTAGTTTATAATGTGGACACTGACTTTACCAGCCATGCTTACTAAAGGCTCTATAAAAGCTCCAAAGGACAGCACTTGGGAAGGAGATGGAACACTTGGCTCTGTGCAGCCTCTGCATCTGGCTGTTTCCAAAGAGGGCCAGCTAAAGGTCACCCTCAGCTACACAACAGTCCAGGTCCGACCGGACTGTTTAAGACACGGTCTCAAAATAAATAAGCAATAAATCCATCTGGGAAACAAACTCCTTTTCCCAAGTTCTATGAGCTGTGCTAGCAAGCAATTGAAAGTGAGAAAAGCATTGTGGGAACATTCAGTTTGTAGCCAAGTCAGAGGCGGTGGGGAACTTGGGGAACTACTTGAGATTAGCATGTAGACTAGAGATGGCACGATGGTATGGGGCTGTGGATCTGACACGAAGTCCAGGTTGACTAAGGATCAGAACTTCAGAACTGGATTAGGTTAGATGACATTGAATATGTGTCTCTAGGAACTCATCTGTGATTTAAACAAAACCCAGATATATAATATCTGTTGTACAAAAAAAAAAAAAAAATCATCTGCCTTATTGCTTCTGAGCTTCACAGGATGACTTTAAAACACAAGAACACTTGCTGCGGTCAGAAGGCTGGAGAATTAAATTAAGGCTAGTCTGGGTTACTTATACAAACTCTGACTCAGGAAAAAAGGAGGGTGAGTATGGGGCAGAAGACAAGAATGGTGATGGCCCTGCAGTTAGGAGGACTCACTGCTCTTGGGAAGAACAGGACTACAATCCCATGGCTCATGGCCATCTCTATCTCCAGTTCTAAGAGGCCCAAAGTCTCTTCAGGCCTCCTCAGGTGCCAGGTCAGATCATGGTGAACACACACATGCATTCACGCATACACATAAACAAACACTGTTTTGGGTTTTTGTTCGTTTTTTTTGTTGTTTTTGGTTTTGTTTTTTTTTTGAGACAGGGTTTCTCTGTGTAGCCCTGGCTCTCTTGAAACTCATTTCATAGACTGGCTGTCCTTGAACTCAGAAATGTGCCTGCTTCTGCCTCCGGAGTGCTGGGATCAAAGGTGTGTGCAACCAACTGCCCCACATAAGTATTTTTAGGAGGGGTGTGTGTGGAGAGGGCTGTGAGGTGGCTCAACAGGTAAAGTGTTCGCTGCACAAGCCTGATGACCTGAGTTTAATTCCCAGAACCCACAAAGGTAGAAGGAGAGAACCTAGGGCTGACAGAGGCCAGAAGCAGGCATCAGATCTCTGGAAACTGAAGTCTCAGATGGCTCCAAACTGCCACGTATACACTAGAAATCGAATCCAGGTAATTGTATACAAGACCACTTCTTTAAAGTTCACGACTGGTTGCTTTGAGAAACATTTCCATCTTGAGTTCCCATGAAAACAGAACTTTCCATCTCAGAAGGGGTCTCCCCTGAAGGAGCAGGGTCCTCCACTTCCGAGTGCTCCACCTTCTCCTGCTCCTGTGTCTGCTCCGCACTGCCTTTCATCTGATTCTCTTGGTCTTCCAGCTCCACAGGTTTATCAGAGGCCGGCTCTGCAGCCTCATCATCATGTTCATGGAGAAAGCTGCAAATCATGTTGGGTCTATAGGAGAAATCATTATCCTTCATTTGCAGCCATTCTACGCCATCTAGTGGGGTCGGGGATAAACAGGACGAAAAGAAGGAAACAGAAGGAGAAAGCTCAGTCAGGACATTTTTTTCCTGAACTAACAACAAATGTGGTGCAGATGAGAGCCTACACCACCAGTGGGGATGTGAATTGTACAGCCGTTCAGACGTCAGTGTGAAGGTGCCCTATGAAAAAGGGAAGCACTGTACGAGCCAGCTGTACTAATCCTGGGCACACAGAGGGAAGACCCTACAGTCAGTGCAGCGGAGACACTTGCACCTCTATGCCCTCGGCTGCACTCTGCACAACAGCCAAGATACAGAACCATCCTAAAGATTAGTCGACAGACAGATAAACAAATGTAGGAAGATATAGCTTTGCATACCTCAAGTTCCTTCCAAAGTGTCACTTTCAAAGTATTCACTTCAGACCAAACATCTTTATTTTATTTTTTTTCTTTTTCAAAATTGGGTTCCTCTGTATAGCCCTGGCTGACCTGGAACTCACAGGCTGGCTTCAAACTCACAGATCCACCTGTGTCTGCCTCCCCAGTACTGGGATTGTAGGCCCAGACCACTACAAGTCATCACCCCAACAGCTAGAAAAAGTATCTCTAAAGTGTGAGTGAGTGCCTGCCTGTAGGCATGGCTAGGGCCGTGGAGGTGGTAGGAAGGTCAGAAATTCACCCAGCCTGGGTGCTAAGAGCTCCTGTCAAAACCCAAAAGTGCTCCCGATACAATGCACAATGTAAGTTTCTTAGCCATTAGTAAGAATTACACTGACACATGTAGGAAAATTTTTTTCCAACCAGAACTCACTATGTGGTGAGAAAGACACATCCTACATGCTTTCTTTAATATGTGAATGTAGGACATGAGAGTAGGAAGGGGATGATGAGGGAGGACATCAGGATGACGAGAGAGGCATAAACAGAGGGAGGGAGGACATCAGAAGACAGTGGGAATCTGTGGCACAAAAGCAAAAGGAAGCCGGGCATGGTGGCACATGCCTTTAACCCCAGCATTGGGAGGCAGAGGCAGGCAGATTTCTGAGTTCGAGGCCAACCTGGTCTACAGAGTGAGTTCCAGGACAGCCAGAGCTACACAGAGAAACCCTGTCTCTAAAACCACCCTCCCCCTACACCCCAAAAAAGCAAAAGGAAGACAAAGAGAGCCTAAGCTCCCAAGTGCTGGGGAAAAGGCACAGCAACACATCTGGCGTGGTGCTCATGTTAATGCACCACAGCTCACTCTGGCCTTGAACTCGTGATCTTCAGCTGCCTTCCCCAACTGCCCAAATCACTGGAATTTCAAGCATGTGCTATCACATCCCTCTAGTACTAGGCACCGATCCCAGGGCCCCACACATGCTAGGCAAGTGCTCTTGACCACTTATCTACACTCTTAGTCCAAGAGTGCCCCTCTCCAGAGAAGGAAGTGAACGAACCTATGTTTTCTTCTCCTTCCTTCTTTTCTGTCAGAAGCGTCCTTGTCATGCTCAGCTTCTTCATCGTGTGGCATTTGTACTTCAGCACCGTCTTATCAGTCCCCTCTGGATCCACTAGGACATGAAATGATCTTATTATACAGAATTCAGTACAGTGAAGACCATTTAAGACAGGCATGGTTGTGCAGTGACGCACTCAGAGGGTTGAGACAGGAGGATCACAAGTCTGAAGTCAGCCAGTTTCATGCCATCAGATGTTGAGGGAGTCAGTCTCAACTACTTCCTATGGGAACAGCACAGGAAGTTCCCACTGTAATTGATCACTCCTGTCCCACAGGCAAAGAAATGACAGATAACACTGACATTTGAAGGCACAATAGGTCTCACACACAAAAAACTCTAAGGACAGAGACACGTAAACACAGATTAACGCAACAAGGTGGGGTTCCTAACATGGGAAATGGGGCTCAGGAGTTGGCCCGCAGAGCAATATGTCTACAATCCTATCGCCCAAATGAAGGAACAGAATCAAATGTCCTTCTTGAAGCTCAACACTTGAGTGGGGATGTTCTCAACTAGATAAACCTGAGGGGAAAAAGAAAACTGCTAAATATTGGTCCAAGAACAACTTTTAATTAAAAGACTGCGGGCCCAGACAGGTTAGAGTAACACTCTGGACCAAAGACGGGAAACACCAGAAACTTCCACACCCCCACTCGGCCAAGTGTTGGCTCCTACTACACATCGAGTAAAGTTAGTTGAAGATGACACACTCCACTTTGACTCTCCTCCTCCCTCTTGCCATGTACTCTTGAGTTGGGTAATTGTGGCTGGGGCCTCACACGTGTGCTAAGCAAATGTTCTAGCGGGGAGCTGAACCCCGGCCTCTTCTTAAATCTATTCCTTTCCCCAGCTCATCAATCTAGTCTAGATATAAAGTTTGGAGACATCATTGCCTATAGACACGAAGATACATATAAAGAACGCACGGCAGCATTTTCATAGTGAATTCAGTACAGTGAAGACCATTTAAGACAGGCATGGTTGTGCAGTGAAGCACTCAGAGGGTTGAGACAGGAGGATCACAAGTCTGAAGTCAGCCAAGGAGAGGGTATGCACAGCTCCTTTGCTATGTTTGATCCCCAACATCACCAAGAGGAAATGAATGTGAGCCCTGAAGCCAGGCTAACCCCAAGCACTGACCATGCCACTCACTCCCTTGTGAATCTCAAAGTGTTATTGGCCCCTGGGCTTCAGTTTTTCCAAGTATGAATGAACATGAAAATGGTACCTATTCTGGCCTTGGGAGGCTATGACTGTACTAGAATTGCACATTTATGTCCAGCCTGGAATACATGGTCAATGCTAGCCCACACCGTGCTGAGGCTGCTTCCAAAAACAAAAAGTATCTTGCTCAGTGAACTGTGGTAGGGACTGAATTGTCTAAGCAAGAATCTACCACAAAGCTAAACCCCAGCCTCAAGTCTGAAAAAAATGTATGTCATATAAAATTAGGTATAAGAAGGTAAAACATCAAATCCAATACAGTGGTTACTTGTGAAGACAGAGGAACGGAGTAAGCTTGGAACTGAGCACGCAGGGCTTCGCTGCTATGGTGAGGATCTCTCTGAGGTATGGGAGCTTGGACACAGATTTCCCATGCTGCATAGCACTCTACCATTAAGCTGGGCAGAGTCTCAGCAGTAGCTCAGTCAGGCCTGGAACTCACAATCCTCCCAAATAGCTGGGACCCTAAGTCCGGGCCACGAGACCCAGCCCTGTAGCACTAAACTTATCCCAGGTCAATGACAAGATGGGGGGATTGACACAATTAGACAATGGGTAAAGGATACTTGGTTTGTTTTTTAATGCTTTTTTAAAAAAATATTTATTTATTTACTATATGTAAGTATACTGTAGTGGTCTTCAGACACTCCAGAAAAGGGAGTCAGATTTCAATATGGATGGTTGTGAACATGTGGTTACTGGGATTTGAACTCAGGACCTTTGGAAGAGCAGTCAGTGCTCTTAACCTCTAAACCATCTCTCCAGCCTCCTAATTCTATTTTTTCAATGAGTGCTCTGCTGCATATACATCCCCAGGCCAGAAGAGGGCACTGGATCCCATTACAGATGGTTGTAAGCCACCATTCGGTTGCTGGGAATTGAACTCAGGAAGAGAAGTCAGTGCTCTTAATCGCTGAGCCACATCTCTCCAGCCCCTCGTTTGATGTTCTGTTTTGTAATTACATTTATTTATGTGTTTGTATGTGTACAGGAGTGCCACAGCACATGTGTAGAGGTTGTAAGAGTCCCTCCACTGTGCAGACCCCAGGGACTGAACTCCTGTTGTCAGGCTCGGCACCAAGCAGCTTTCCCACTGAGCCACCTCAGCAGCCCAAGGTGTTTATTTATTTTCACTATTAGGGTTTTGAGACAGGGTCTCACCATAATGCTGGCTGGCCTGGAAACCACTATGTAGACCAGGCTGGCCTCAAATCCACCAGCCCTGCCTTTCAAATACTGGGATTAAAGGTATGTCCTACCATGCCCAGTCTGAGCTATTTAATTTTAATATTACACATTTTAAAAGAATTTTTCATGAATGTGTATGCCTGTCTGTGTGTGAGAATGTGCCCTCTGATGCCAGATCCCCTGGAGACAGTGTCACAGGCAACTGTGAGTCACCCAATATGGGGACCGGGAACTGAACTCCGGACCTCTGGGAAAAAAACAGCCATGTTCCCTAACTGCTGAGCCATCTCTTCAGTCCCCAGTATTTACTATATACATTGTATATCTGAAGCTAGGCATAGTGGTGTATGGCTATAATCCCAGCACTATGGAGGCATGAGGATTGTGAGTTCAGAGCTAGCCTGAGCTACAGCTTGAGCTGATAATGAACAACAAGAACACAAAATAAAGAACAAAAGGCAAAACCAGCAGTATGTCTGGAATAATCTGTAGAAAAAGTTTGTCTTACCTCGTTCAACACCTTCTTCAAATATAACACAGGTACCAAGCGTATCTGCGGGGAAACATGAATCAAGTCAGGAAAGGCAGCAGTACATCTCTGAGAACCGTGTAAAAAAGAGGCTTTTGTGTCGGGTACCGCCATACCTTCATACTCCCCAGCAAACACGTAGCTGTCCACTTGCATGATGGGCCTCTCCGTGTCAATTCCCTATAACAGATTAAAAGACAAAATCCACCATCATTTAAAAAATGCCCTTGGGGGGCTAGAGACATGGCTCAGTGGTTAAGAGCACTGAGAGCTCTTCCAGAGGAACTGAGTTCAATTCCAACAACCACATGGTGGCTCACAACCATCTGTAATGAGATTGGATGCCCTTTTCTGGTGTGTGAAGACAGCAGCAGTGTACTCATACACATAAAATAAATTTAAAAAATCTTTTAAAAAATGCCCTTGGACAGCCGGGCGTGGTGGTGCACACCTTAAATCCCAGCACTCGGGAAGCAGAGGCAAGCAGATTTCTGAGTTCTAGGCCAGCCTGGTCTACAGAGTGAGTTCCAGGACAGCCAGGGCTACACAGAGAAATCCTGTCTCGAAAAAAAAACAACAACAAAAAGCCCTTGGAACTGGGCAGTGAAGGACATATCTTTAATCCCAGCACTTGGGAGGCAGAGGCAGGCAGCAATCTGTGAGTTCAAGGCCGGCCTGGTCTACAGAGCTAGCTCTAGGACAGCCAGGGCTACACAGAGAAACTCTGTCTCAAAAAACAAAAACAAAACAAAATAGAAAATGCCCTTAGGTGAGACGATGCTGGGGCCTAGCAAACACAGGAGTGGATGTTCACAGTCAGCTATTGGATGTATCACAGGGCTCCCAATGGAGAAGCTAGAGTAAGTACCCAAGGAGCTAAAGGGATCTGCAACCCTATTGTTGGAACAACATGATGTACAAACTAGAACCCCGGAGCTCTTGTCTCTAGCTGCATATGTATCGAAAGATGGCCTAGTCAGCCATCAATGGAAAGAGAGGCCCATTGGACTTGCAAACTTTATATGCCCCAATATAGGGGAATGCCAGGGCCAAAAGAATGGGAATGGGTGGGTAGGGAAGTGGGGGGCGCTATGGGGGACTTTTGGGATAGTATTGGAAATGTAATTGAGGAAAATATGTAATAAAAATATAAAAAAAAAAAAAAAAAAAAAAAGAAAATGCCCTTAGGAGGTCAGCCTGGTCTACATAGTGAGTTATAGGACAGCCAGGGAAACACAGAGAAACCCTGTCTTGGAAAACCCAATAAAAAAAAAAAGAAAGAAAGAAAGAAAGAAAGAAAGAAAGAAAGAAAGAAAGACGCCCGGCGTGGTGGCGCACGCCTTTAATCCCAGCACTCAGGAGGCAGAGGCAGGTGGATTTCTGAGTTCGAGGCCAGCCTGGGTCTACAAAGTGAGTTCCAAGACAGCCAGGGCTATACAGAGAAACCCTGTGTCGAAAAAAACAAAGAAAAAAAATGTCCTTGGACTAGGTGTGATGGGCCATGCCTTTCACACTTGGAAGGCAGAGAGGCAGACCATCTGTGAGCCTGACACAAGGCTGGCCTCAGCTCACTGAAATATGCCTATTGGCACTTCCTAGGCATTGGGTGGGATTAAGAGTACGTCCATGCTGGAGAGATGGCTCAGCGGTTAGGAGCACTGACTGCTCTTCCAAAGGTCCTGAGTTCAAATCCTGAAAACCACCCGTAATGAGATCTGATGCCCTCTCCTGGTGTGTTTGAAGACAGCTACAGTGTACTTATTTATAATAATAAATCTTTAGGCCAGAGCAAGCAGGGTTGACCAGGGTGAGCAGAGGTCCTAAATTCAATTCCCAACAACCACATGAAGGCTCACAACCATCTGTACAACTACAGTGTACTCATATATATAAAATAAATAAATCTTTAAAAAAAATGTCCACCATGCCTGAGTGGACTTTCTGTTGTCGTTTTGAGCCTCTCTGTGGGTCTGTCTGTCTGTCTTGGAACTTGCTATGTAAACCACTCTGCTCATCTCTGATTGGCATGTTGGGGTAAGTGGCAGAAATTAACCTGTTTAACTATTTGAAGCCAAGGATTTTGCCCCAAAATTTTTATAACAGTTAGCTTCATCCCCCATCCCTACCCCTATCCCCCAAAGACAGGGTTTCTCTGTGTAACAGCCCTGACTGTCCTGGGACTCACTCTGCAGACCAAGCAGGCCTCAAACTTAAGAGATCCGTTTGCCTCTGCCTCATGAGTGCTGGGATTAAAGGTATGTATCACCATCAGGCAATAACTTAATATTTTAAACTGTGTCTTCTCCAGGTTTTTTTGAAGACAGGGCTTTCTGTAGATCAAGGTGGCCTAGAATTTACTATATCATTAAGGATGACAATGAGCCAGGCAGTGGCAGCGCATGCCTTTAATCCCAGCACTTGGGAAGCAGAGGTAGGCGGATTTCTGAGTTTGAGGCCAGCCTGGTCTACAAAGTGAGTTCCAGGACAGTCAGGGGGGTTGGGGGGTAGGATGACAATGAACTTCGGATCCGCCTGCCTTGGGCTCTCCAGTGCTGGCATTACAGGTGTGCACCAGGACAGCCTGCTCTCATGCTGTTTTTTTCCAAATTGACTTGTGAGGAGTGAGCAAAGACACACCAAAGGCATGTGACATGGGTACTTGGTGACCGGCTGGGCAACACTGCATACATATCCACACTTAGACCAGAGTCTGCGTCCAGACTAGTACACTCAACTGTGGTACTATTGGAGGATAGAACTGAGGCCACGTCCACTACAAAGAAGGCAGGCACTGCTTAAGAACAGCATGGATTAGGCTTTGTCCTGAAAGTCCCCCAGAAGTTTCATACAGTGTTTTTTACCTTTTGCTCTTTCTCTCCAGCCACACATTCAGACAGTGAAGAAGCAGTCAGGCATTTTCTCTGCTCCCATAGAATCCCTCCCTTGTTACCTACTCTTCTGGTAGGACCCTGAAGCATTCACCGCTTTGTAAGGTGGGATGAATGTCTGTCTTTGTGGACAAGCATATCACCTTTCAGTCTTGTTTTAACTTTAAGAAAATCTACAACATTCCCCGAATTCTAAGACTCACCAAAATCTTGCATTTATTTTCACATTTGGAGAGAAAGTCTGAATCAATGATTCCTGACAATTCTACCAGAACAAACTGCTCCTGGTGGAAGAAAGCAAAGTTAATAAGGTAGACAAGGGACAGTAAATAAGAAATGCCCCAAATTTCTCTGTGAAAACTCGACCCAGTTTCCGGTGGAAACCGATTCTTTCTAGAATGGATAAACCAGAACTGAAGCTAGCCCTCCACGGCTTCTCGGGCTTCGGAAAGCCAGCGAGCTGTCTACCGGCCTCCCTCCCTCCGTCCGCATCCCAGACTCCCTTCCCCACCCGGGGGTGGCTCAGCCAAGACCGCCCGCGCCACAGGCCTCTGACCCCCGCTTACAACCTCCTCTAGCTCCTCTTCCTCCTCCTCCTCCTCGTCCTCCCAAATGGGATCCACTGCCGCCGCCATAGCGCTCGGAGACGCCATCACTGGCCACGCCCCCTGCGGACGCCATTTTTGATACGGGCAGCGGCGTCCTGCTTCCGGCCAGAAAGCAAGATGGCGACGCCAGGCTTCATTAAGTGGGTCCCACGTGGAGACTCGACACGCTCCGAGCTTCGGGAATTTAGGGTATTTAGTCGCGCTTTGAAGAACGTGGCTCTTAGAGCTCAGGCTACACTGAACTCAGTAAATAGCTGAAGATGAGCGTAATCAACTGCCTCCACTATAAAACAAGACCTCACATTCATTGTCTGCCGCAAGAAGACTAGAGGATCAATGGTGGCCTCGAACTTTCATCCCAACATCTAAGGAGGATTAATGCAAATTCTAGGCCAGAGTGGCTACTTAGTTAACACAAACCCAGCAGTGACGCTACTGGGATAGGGTGGAATTCAGACAGCAGAGGGCACAAATTAGCACCCATCTTAAACAAAACGCAGCCTGAGGAGCCGCACCCACCCTTTAAAACTGGTCCGGAAGTGGTTTTCTTTGGATGACTGAAGACACTGGCGTGTGATTGGCTATCATCCTCAATATGTTAATTATGAACTTGATTCTGAGTTAATTTACAAGTCATAAGTATTCAGAATTATTATTTTGCAAAATAATATACGAACACAGCTTCGAAAGTGCAAGTGTATGGAATTCCTTAGGAGAATATTACGGGGTTGGGGAGAGAAATGTCACCATTTGTTAAAAATGTGCTGTCAGCGGTGGCCTCGCGGCAGCTGGCAGTAGTAAGTTAAGACTATACTTTCAGGGATCATTTCTATAGTTTGTTACTAGAGAAGTTTCTCTGACTGTGTAGAGCACCCGAAACCACGAGGAGGAGACGGAGCGTTCTCTCCTGAGCGTGAAGCCAGCTTTTAGTGCTGCACTTTGCAGCTGCTATCTGCTATTGATGATCGTTCTCGGCCCTCTTGAGGGTCGAGAGGGAGAGGATGCAGTCTGAGTGGTTTCTTTTACATTTAGTTGAAAGTTAGAGTAGATATAACAGCAAGCTATAGACTCTTTGGTCCTGAATTTTACACGGCTTAGGCTGTGTACCCCAGCCATTTCTGTGTGGTCTCAAACTCAAGATATTTTTTCAGTCTGCCTCAGCCTTCTAAGTGCTGGGATTTAGGGTGTTCACTACAGCCTGGCTGACCTGCCTTTCTTGTTCTTCTTAATATGAATGTAGTTATAATAATGTTCACGGGGCCATTAACTGCAAGAAAAAATTTTAAGTGCTTGTGAACAACAAAACGGAAATGAATTTTGTCCTATTAGTGGTGTGTGAAATAAACTTAGGTCTTCTGCAAGCATGACTGGTCCTCTTTGCAGAGGAAAAAAAAAATATGAGAAGGCTATTAACCTGAACTAGTAAATAAAGAGTATTTTTAAATGTGATAGTGGTCGCAATATTAAGACACTGCCACTAGGAGGCGACAAGTGATTTAACAATCTGCTCCTTCTTGCTCTTTTACTTGGAAAACTTATATGAGAATTTTTATTTATTTTCTCCTTTTGTTGTTGTTGTTGTTTTAGTTTTTCCAGAGGGTTTCTCTATGTAACAGTCCTGGTTGTCTTGAAACTCGTTTTGTAGACCAAGCTTGCCTCGAGCTTACAGAGAGCTTCCTGCCTCTGCTGGAATTAAAGGTATACACCACCATACCAGGCTTAAAAATATGTTTTATAGCAGAGTTCTTGTAAAAGAGCCTTTAGAGGTAACATCTTGTCTCAGAAATGAACATTTTGCACTTACATAAGAGTAATATACAGTAAGTTTTTGTTTTTCTGTTTTAAACTTGTACTTTACTTGGGTGAGAAAATGAAGTGCAAGACTCGGAATATAGCTCAATAGTAGGGCCTGGAACCTTCAAAACCCTTGATCCTTTCCTGGTGGTGATGGCCCACGCTTTTATACCCAGCACTCAGGAGTTCAAAGGCTAGCCTGGTCTACAGAGTAAGATCCAGGACAACCAGGGCTACACAGAGAAAAACCATCTCTCTGGGGGCGGGGCAGGGTGGGGCGGGAACTACAAAGTGCAGGATAACTTTGGCTTCAAATTTCAGCTGCATCACAATGTGCTGAAAGGCTTCTCCAGATCTCTGAAGCACTGCAATCTAATTCTGGGAAGTTCAGTATAGGACAGATAGCAAGTGTGCTGGTTACACTGATGCTCTGTTCTAAGGAATTCAGTTGAAAAACTCTGCTAGAAAATAATAGCAGAGCCATTTGCAAGCAGCCATGTACAACTAAATACTGATACTAAGCATTCCAGCTCGATAGAGAGTAATAATAGCCGTGAAAATAAAATGTAATTCTTTATCTTTATTTCATTATTTTTTTGTGTGTACATGTATAGGTATTTCACCTACATTATGGTCTGTGCAACACACATTCAAACAAAAATAGCTGGGTGTGATGGCACAAGCAATTGTGATGTCCCATCATTTGGGCAGATGGATGGATGAATCTCTGCGTTTGAGGACAGACTGGTTTACATAGTGAATTGCAGACCAACCAGCCAAGGTTTTGTAGTGAGACGCTGTTAAGAAATAAAAAAGAGCTGGGCATGGTGTCGCACGCCTTTAATCCCAGCACTCAGGAGGCAGAGGCAGGCGGATTTCTGAGTTCGAGGCCAGCCTGGTCTACAAACTGAGTTCCAGGACAGCCAGAGCTACACAGAGAAACCCTGTCTCGAAAAACCAAAAAAAAAAAAAAAGAAAGAAAGAAAGAAAAAAGGTGGAGGAGATCATGAGATTTGCATATGATGCCAGCATCTATGATGAAATTTCTCTGATTCCCCCCAAAGGGATGTGGCCCAGTTAGCAGAGTGCCTAACACACTGGAAGCCCTGACTCCATCCCTAGCACCACACAAACGTTGTGATGGTGCATACCTGTTTTCTCAGAACTCCAGAGGTGGAAGGGGGAGGGGAGGAGGAGGAAGAAGACATCACAACCATGTGGTTGTGAGCCACCATGTGGTTGCTGAGGCTTGAACTCAGGAGCTCTGGAAGAGCAGTCAGTGCTCTTAACCGCTGAACCAAGCCTGAAAGGGTTTATTTTTAGGTCCCAATTTCAGGTTATAGTCCATCTTAGCAAAGAACCAAGAGTAATGCTGAACAATTGGAAGGACCATCCCGGAGCTACATCGCATACACGTTTGTAAACATTTTCACCTTTTAAAAGTTTTCTCTGCGGTTAAAGGCACGTCTGTGGAAACGTTTGGGAAATACTGAAATATTAGGGGTTTTGTTTTAGTTTGGTTTGTGTTTTTGTTTTGTAAATGATGCTTGGTAGCTTGGCCGGGAAGGTGAAGGACTGTCTTGTCAAGTACTCTGGAGACTGAGGCAGGAGGATCCAAAGTTCAAGGTCAGCCAGGGGATTTAGTTAGACTCTGTCTCAACATAAAAGTAAAATGAGGAGATAAATCTCCCAGGAGGGTATGTATTAGCATTTGTGAAGACCTGGGTTCAGTCCCCAGCACCAACAAATAAACAAGGAAGTGAAGCTTGGAGTATCATGTGACCTTTGTAGCCACAGAAGTACACCAGGTGCCAGCAGCCTTGTAATGTGGAGTAGGGTCTGGAGGACTGGGCTTCTAATTGGATGCAGAGGAGCAGATGAGGGGAAAAAAAATCCAGATTATTGGTATGTGAGGGTGTGGTAGTGTATGCCTCTAACCCTGGCTCAGGGTACTGAGGCAGAGATATCACAAAAAGGTTAGGCTAGGAAACTTATCCGAAGCCTGTCTGTAAAATAAAATACATGTATTAACTTCTAGTTTGTTTGTTTGTTTTTGTTTTTGTTTTTTTTGAGACAGGGTTTCTCTGTGTAGCCCTGGCTGTCCTGGAACTCACTCTGTAGACCAGGCTGGCCTCGAACTCAGAGATCCACCTACCTCTGCCTCCCGAGTGCTGGAATTAAAGGCATGCGCCACCACTGCCCAGCAGCATTTTTAATTTCATCTATTATCAGTGTGTATGTGCACATGCACATGTAATACATATGTTTGGGTACCAACCTGAAACAATTCACATGTGGGTGTCAGAAGACAGCTTTGTGTAGCAGTTTCTCTCTTGCCAAAAGGTCAGTTGTCATGACAGTGCACACCTTTAATACCAGGTCTCCAGAGACAGAGGCAGGCGGATCTCTGAGTTCCAGGACAGCCAGGTCTACAGATCAAGTTCCAGGACAGCCAGGGTTACACAGAGAAACCCTCATTAGATAGATACATAGACCGTGTGACCGTGAGGGAGAGAGAGAGAGAGGAAGGAAGGAAGGAAGGAAGGAAGGAAGGAAGGAAGGAAGGAAGGAAGGAAGGAAGGAAGGAAGGAAGAAAGGAAGAAAGGAAGAAAGGAAGAAAGGAAGAAAGGAGAAGCAAAATGGTAGTTTAAGGGAGCAGACACAGCAGTTGAATGCACTTACCACAAAAGCCTAGCCAACTGAGTTCTTCAATCCTAGAATGACATGGAAGCAAGGAACTGACTCTACAGAATTGCCTACTGTACTCTATAGACATGCCGTGGCATTTGTGCCCCTACACACACACACACACACACACCTTTAAAAAAAAAAAAAAAGAAGTGAGATTGGGCTCAGCAGTTAAGATTACCAGGTTAGGTTGCCACCACTCAGATGGCTCTCAACCATATAAACTCACTCAGGAACACACACATAAATAAAAACAAAAATGAACATTTTTTTTAAAAGAAGAAATAGTGAAAGTAAAATGTGTGTAGATTTTTTTTGTTTGCTAATTCATAAAGTTTGAGGGCCACCAGTGGAAGAGGTCCTTTCGAAATGGTGTGGATAGTGAGTCAGAACAGGAAGCTGTTCTAAAGTATGGGGAAGCCCAGGGGACCATGGGTAAGGCAATGGCAGAGCGCAGAGACATACCTGCTCAAAGACTAAGGCTTGGGTGACTGCCTAGATGTTGATGCCAAGAAAGAAGGAGTGGCTCACTTAGCTTCTGCTAGCTGGAGTTCTTCACCGAGACTAAGCCGTTTTGGATGGCACTAGCTTTTAAGGCTTCTGCCCACCATCACGGAGCCAGCAGAGATGTTGGACGTATGAACTGGGAATCTCCTCAGATGAAGTGAACAAGAGCCATCCGACATTCAGAAGCCAGAAATGTCAGCAAAGGGCCCGAGAAAGTTGACCCTTAACCCTAGTGATAAGACCTCCCTTCCACTCGGCCAGAACATGGCGGCCAGGGTGAGTGCAGCCGGTTGAGAATAAAAGTGAAAAAATCTTGAGGGACGTTGAAAGCACCTTTCCCGAAGCAAAGGCGCAGACGTCAGCATAGGTGCAGAACGATGCTACGGCAGAGATGAAAAGATTTGTGCATACTGAAAAAAAACTAAGAAGTCTTAATGGAAATGAAAGTGGCTGGCCATTCCGCTGCTTTGAGCTTGCTGCCTGCTTACATGGGGGGGGGGGGGCGTCCTTCTCAGAATGCTAGGATAGAAGAAAATAGACCTAAATTGTACATTGTTCTTAATGCTGTTGATGTCATGCAGCAACGGTAAACACTATTACTTGACATTAAACTGTCCAGCAGTCATTTTTGAATAATCTATGCATGAGTTCTATGATATTACAGTTCTTTAATTTTTGTGATATTGAGGCATCTCTTCCCAACTTGTCAATATACAGTGTGTGAAATTTGAATGCACTTGGATGACTTCATTAAGTCCTTGTTTAATTTGACCCAAAGAAGCAAGAGTGAGTCCCAAGTATTCTGCGAGCTTGAGAAGCCTCGAGTCTGAGATTCAATGCAATGATGACTTGAAAGAATAGAAACAAAATCTGGGGCAGTTTGATTAGGAGTTAATAATTGGAGTAGATCTTTGAATGTTCTAGCTTGTAAGAATTTGTAATAAAGGCAATCGTCTTGTGTTTTAGTAATAAGTACACAGAATAGATAAGACTGAGGGGGAGAAAGCTGAAAATCTCCAGTTATGAGCCTGAGAATCAACTCAGGCGGATGGCATTGGTAACATGAGGTAGCTTGCCTAGTTGTTTGTCCAAACAGATAAAAGAATGATTAACCAGGCCAGTGGTTTTCAAGGGTGGTTCCCAAAGCATTGTATTCAACATTAGCTGGGGTTATGTCAAAAATGCAAATTTTCAGGCCCTACCCGGGAAGAATACTAAATAAAAAACCCTGCAAAAGCCTGAGTTAATGGCTTAAATTCTACGGGACATTGTGGTGCTTAAGTTTGGTGCTTAAGTTAAGTATGAAAGCTGAGTCAAGCCTCGTCAGATACATTTTTCTCTCTGACAAGAACCTGGTTTGGGACATGTAAGAATAAATTGGCTGGCTGTGTGGAAGAAGGGTTGAACGTTGGCTACAGAGAGATTATGAGTAAGCAAGCAGTAACGATGACTAAATGAGGCTGTTGGCTCACAGCCACAGAGAGGGATGGTGGCACACACCCTCATGGTGGCGAGCATGCCTATGGCAGTCAAGAGAAACCCAGAGATCCAGTCTGGAAATGTCGGGCATGGAACTTGCCCACTTCCATTCATCCCCAGCCAAGTTGCTGCAGATAAATTCCTCTGATAGCCTTATCTGAGGTAGCTGAAGTGAATCTATGTTCTTTTTTTTATTAGATGTTTTCTTCATTTAAATCCCCTTTCCCAGTTCCCCCTCTGAAAAACCCCCATCTCTTCCTCCCTCCCTCATTCTTAATTTTTTTAAAGACTTATTTCCTTTATATATGTGGGTTCGCTGTAGCTGTCTTCAGACACCCCAGAAGAGGGCATCAGATCTCATTATGGATGGTTGTGAGCCACCATGTGGTTGCTGGGGTTTGAACTCAGGACCTTTGGAAGAGCAGTCAGTGCTCTTAACCACTGAGCCAGCTTTTCAGCCCACCCCTTTTAAAATTTAATTATATGTATATGTGCGTACATGTGAATGGCATGCAGGTGCCTGGGGATACCAAAAGAGGGCGACAGATGCCTGGAACTGGAGTAACAGGCGCTGTGAGGGACCTGACATGGGCACTGGCAACTGAGCTTGGGTCCTCTACATTGGCACACACTCTTTTTTTTTTTTTTGGTTTTTCGAGACAGGGTTTCTCTGTGTAGCCCTGGCTGTCCTGGAACTCACTCTGTAGACCAGGCTGGCCTCGAACTCAGAAATCCGCCTGCCTCTGCCTCCCGAGTGCTGGGATTAAAGGCGTGCGCCACCACGCCCGGCTTGGCACACACTCTTAAGCACTACTCTCTCTAGCTCCTGAGTCTGTGTTTTTATTTTATTGTTTTTTTTTTTTAAAGATTTATTTATTTATTTATTTTATTTATATGAGTACACTGTAGCTGTCTTCGGACACACCAGAAGAGGGCGTCAGATCTCATTACAGAGGGTTGTGAGCCACCATGCGGTTGCTGGGAATTGAACTCAGGACCTCTTTAGAGCAGTAGTGCTCTTAACCGCTAAGCCACCGCTCCAGCCCAAGCCTATATTTTTAAGGTACAAAAAGTTAATATCCTTCCAAAGCAGAAGTTAATTAAAAGGTGACTAATTTTTCTTAAATATAAAATTTTTGTAGCCAGGTGTGGTGGGGCATGCCTTTAATCCCAGCACTCGGGAGGCAGAAGCAGGCAGATTTCTGAGTTCAAGGCCAGCCTGGTCTACAGAGTGAGTTTCAGGACAGCCAGGGCTACACAGAGAAACCCTGTCTCAAAAAAAAAAAAAATTTGTTTTCGTTTTGGACTGGCGAGATGGCTCAGCGGGTGAGAGCACTGACTGCTGTTCCAGAGGTCCTGAGTTCAGATCCCAGCAACCACATGGTGGCTCACAACCACCTGTAATGAGATCTGATGCCCTCTTCTGGTGTGTCTGAAGACAACTACAGTGTACTTATGTATGGTAATAAATATATCTTTTTTGTATTTAAAAAGTTTTGTTTTATTTTACTATTGATTGATTGATTGATTTGTGAAACAGGGTCTCATGTAGCTGTGTAGTTGAGGTTGGTCTTGAACTTCTGACCCTCCTATTTATGCCATGCTGGCAACTGAATCTAGGGCTTCATATATATTAGACAAGCATCCTACCCACTGAGCCACATCTCCAGCCCTGTGTGTGTGCTTGTGTCTATACTGCATGCGAAGGCAGGAAGTCAACCTTAAATGGCTTTTCTTAGGAAGCCTGTCCACCTTGGTTGTTTTTAATTTGCATTACATTTCATTATTTGTGTAGGTAGGCATGTATGGACCACAGCACAGGTGTGGAGGTCAAGTTGCAGGAGTCAATAAACTATATGCAGGACATGCATCCCGGAAATCAAACTCCTGTCATCAGGATTGGCAGCAGACGCCTTTCCCTGCTGAGCCATCTTACTAGCTCCGCCCACTTTGTCTTTTTGAGGCAGAATCTCTCATTAGGACTAGAGGGTTCACTAATTACAGTAGGCTAGTTTTCTAGTGAGCATCAGAGATCCTTCGGTATAAGCTACCCTAGCACTGAGATTACAAGAACAGACCACTATGTATAGCTTTGTTTGTTTGTTTGTTTGTTTGTTTGTTTGTTTTTGTCTTTGAGTCATGGTACCACTATGTCTCTATGTAGTCCTGACTGGCCTGGAACATTTTATGAAGACCAGGCTGGCCTTGTGCTCACAGAAATGCACACCTCTCTCTGCCACATCTGGCCCATCTCATGTCCAACTCTCTCTCTCTCCCATCTCATACCCAACTCTCTCTCTCTCTCTCTCTCTCTCTCTCTCTCTGTGTGTGTGTGTGTGTGTGTGTGTCTGTGTGTGTGTGTGTGTGTGTGTATGTGTGTGTGTGTGTGTGTGTGTGTATGTGTGTGTGTGTGTGTGTTTTGTAGTAGTGGGGGCTGGTTTGCTGGAATTCAGAGACCCTCATGCCTATCTTTTTAAAATGGGTTCTGGAAGTTCTTTTGTTTTTTGTTTGTTTGCTTGGTTGGTTGTTTGGTTGGTTTGGTTTTGTCTGAGACAAGGTTTCACCATGTCCCCCTGGGCTGATCTTCAGATAGTCTATAGTGTATAGAGCAGGATGACCTTGAACTCCGAGAGATTCTCTTGCCTTTGCCCCTGAATGCTGGGATTAAAGGCCTGTAACACCACACCTATTTGGTGGTGACTGTTTTTTATTTTGTTTCTGTTTTTTTGTTTGTTTGTTTTTGTTGTTTTGGTTTTTGGAGACAGAGTTTCTCTGTATAGCCCTGGCTGTCCTGGAACTCACTCTGTAGACCAGGCTGTCCTCGAACTCAGAAATCCTCCTGTCTCTGCCTCCCGAGTGCTGGGATCAAGGGTGTGTGCCACCAGCACCTGGCTTGTTTCTGGTTTTTTTTTTTTTTTTTTTTTTTTTTTAGACGGAGTCTAGTTTACCCCAGGCTAGCCTCAAACTATCTATGTATTGGAGATTGACCTTGAACTCCCAGTCTCCCTGTTTCCACCTCCCAAGTGGTAGTGTAATAGTGTGAACCAGACCAGGTTGTGGTAGCACAGCCCTTCGGATTACTAGCACTCAGACACACATGTCTCTGCTTCCCAAGTGCTGAATTAAAGGTGTCTGTCACCACACCCAGCTAGGAAGTTAAAGTTCCAGGAACTCCCTAGCTGTAGAGCTCAGTGATAGAGTGCAGTAAGCGCCTGGGTTCCATTTCTCTGTAGCACCAAAAAGAAGAAAAGCCCAGTGTGGCGCTACACACCTTTAATCCCAGCACTCAGGAGGCAGAGACAGGGCAACTCTGTAAATTTGCACCCAGGTTGGTCTACACAGTGAGTTCCAGGACAGGCAGGGCTATAGAGTGAGACCCTGTCTCAAAAATATATAAAATAAAATAGATGAAAAAAGGAGGAGGAGGAAGAGAGACAACTGCTATACCTTAGACTGTAAGAGAAAAATATTGATGACACATTCACTGGTATCAGAACCTCAAATGCCTTATTAAAGTTTACACCCTCCTGTTCACCTGACACCCAGCGCCTCCCAGCACCTGCCCTGCTCTCCTGATGCTTCTGTCTTCTGCTGGCTTTCCTTCCCACTCATGATCACTCTTGCTCCAGGAGCCTTGTGCTG
The DNA here is from genome assembly GCF_978045245.1 of Mus caroli. NCBI lineage: Eukaryota > Metazoa > Chordata > Mammalia > Rodentia > Muridae > Mus > Mus caroli. Next base: position 38,555,088 of record NW_028227264.1, read on the forward strand.
CTAGCTGAGTCCCATCTAGCCCTCACTCCCTGAGCCACAACTTTAAGCCACGTGGCTTGTATTCGGCTTTAGATTTGTTAGTTCGTGGGTGTGCGTTTTCTAGACCTCATCTTAAGTGCTTTGGATCGGTTCTCTGTGTCTCTTGTACAGTTCTGTTTCCTCTGAGTTACTGAATTGATAAAGGGATAGTTGTCTCAATTATTGGGGTATAGAATCTGCATAACACAGAGAATTTGTTTGTGTACTTTGCTTATGTGTATGTATGCTTGTGCATCCTGGAACTGAAGTTATGGATGGCTGTGAACTGCCTTGTGGGTGCTGGGAATTAAATCCAGGTCCTCTGCAAGAGCAACACATGCTCTTAACCGTTGAGACATCTCTCATTGAGGGATGATTGGTGCTTTGTGCATTCAGATGCTGGTTTCTATGCCCAGACATCTGGTAATAGTCAGGACCATGATCCAGTCTCAGTGTTATATAAAGATTGCTTCCCATCACCCTGCATTGGTTAATAAAGTAGAAAAGGACCACAAGGAGGAGAAGGGGGAGAATTACATGGAAAGAGCAGGAGTAACCATGAGGGAGGGCACACATGTTCCCGAGCAAGCCAGGGCAAGGCTCAGATGCAGGTAAAGAACCACGGCACGAGAAGGATGCAACCATAGAGGGGAGGGGAGCTCAGAACCTGCCCGACACAGGCTTTCAGCTTGTTAATAAAAATACCAGGTCTCTGTGTCATTTACTCAGGAGCCAGAACAGGCCAGAGCAGAGCATAGAAACGCCCTGCTGTTATTTGGGAGCAAGGGGGGCATAGAATTACGCTTAAAATTTCTCCAGCTCCTAGGATCCTGTTTAAAGACTTACTTGTTTGTTTATTTATTAACTATTTTATTTTTGTGAGGGTGACATTGTAAAGGGTACGACGGAGTGGTGGCATCTGTCTTATGACAGACCCATTGATGCTTCAGGCTGACTCATTTATGATCCCTTTTCAAGTTTATCTTATTTCTTCCCTAGAGAAGTAAACTCACTCTTACTGGAATGTAGTAATAAGTGTTTTGAATTATTAAAATAATGTGTTTTGTGTTTATTCTCTACACTAAGAGCAGAAAAATTTCAGGTCAGAGACCCAATATTTGAAGTGTGTGTGTTTCTGTACGTGTGTCTGTCTGTCTGTCTGTCTGTGTCTCTGTGTGTGTCCGTCTGTCTTTGTGTCTGTGCGTCTGTGAATGTCTGTGTGTCTGTGTCTGTGTGTGTGTGTCTGTCTGTGTGCCTGTGAATGTCTGTGTCTGTGTGCCTGTGTATGTCTGTGTGTGAATGTCTGTGTGATGAGACTTGAACACGGACACAGCCCTGCTGGTCTAGTGCTGTATCTCTTTGCCTTTGTCAGCTTTCCATTTTCCAACAGAACAGAACAATCCTCCATAAAGCCTGACTTGGGGAAGAAAACTCAGCCTTGTCTGTGCCTCCCTCCTGCTTCAGAGAGGCAGACAGCTCAGACCAGGATGCTCACACCCTGCCCTTCCTACGGCTTCCCCGTAATTAAAACTCACATAAAAAGGGCAGGGATTCAAATGAGTCTAACGCTGCTTCTCACTTTCCAGAGAGTGTTTGGATAGTCACAAAGGAGAACAAAATACAAAGCCTATTGTTGCATGATCCTTTGGCTAAGTCATCGTCTCCTGTCCGAAGTCTCTGTGGAGCCGTGTTAGTGCCCAGGCCTTCTCTCCCTTTCTACTCCTATCTGCAGCAGGTTTACTAGATTCTCAAAGATGAAAACATTCCAAGAGCAAGCCAGAGAGCTGGAATTCAGCAACTGACCACTTGAAACCAGTCAGTGCCCTTGAAGCTGGCACACCTGGACAATTTAGGACAGTGGTCAGGTGTGATCTCAAACTGGATTGTGTACCTTCCTTCCTTCCTTCCTTCCTTCCTTCCTTCCTTCCTTCCTTCCTTCCTCCCTTCCTTTTTTTTTTTTTTCTGGTTTTTGGAACAGGGTTTCTTTGTGTAACCTTGGCTGTCTTGGAACCTGCTTTTTAGACCAGGCTGACCTCAAAGGAGGTCTGCCTGCCTCTGCCTCCCAAGTACTAAGATTAAATGTGTGTGCCACCACCACCTGGTGGATATGATAACTTAAAATGGAAATTTCTGGTTTCTTTTAGAGGTTAAAGCATTTAAGTATCCTTATTAAAAGTAGGTTTTGGAAGAATCTAAGCCTACAATAACTCTTTTTTTTTTGTTTGTTTTTTTCGAGACAGGGTTTCTCTGTATAGCTCTGGCTGTCCTGGAACTCACTCTGTAGACCAGGCTGGCCTCGAACTCAGAAATCTGCCTGCCTCTGCCTCCCGAGTGCTGGGATTAAAGTCGTGTGCCACCACTGCCCGGCCTACAATAACTCTTAAAATTAGATTGTCTTACCATCTGTCTTTGACAGTTTCTAGAACTTCTATATCGATATTTGTAAAAATGAACTTTTGGGGATCTGCCCAGATGCCCCATGCAGTGGTGGTTGGAAAGTTGAAGCAGGGTCTCCTGCACCCCAGGCCATCCTTGAACTAGCCATGAATCCAAGACAAGTTCTGACCTTCGGATCCTCCTGCCTCCACCTAAGTGCCGGGATTACAAGTGTGAGGAGGTACCATGCTCAGCCAGTCCTAACTCCCAGCTGGAGAACAGTCTGTCTGGGTAACCCGAGTCTAGTATCAGCCTTCTCAGCAAAGCCACCCAGGCAGATAGTAATCACTGCTGGCAGCATCCTTCTCAAACTGTAACAGCTTCTGACTTGAACAATGGTGGATAAAAATCTAGCTGCAAGAACAATTAATACAGTCAGTAGATGCTTGCCCAAGGGCTGAGAGGCGCTCTAGTGAATGGAGAAGAAAGGGAGCCACACTCTGCTCACTTTGGAGTCACTGGGCTCAACAAAGATACCCTCTCTTTCCCAAGCCCCATCTGGAAGGGTGCTCTTCAGAGTGGGAAGAATTGAACTAGAGTTGTTTGACTTGTAGGTTATTACCTTTGAACTTCTTTTTTTTTTAAAGATTTTTTTTTATTTTTATGCGTATGAGTACACCGTAGCTGTCTTCAGACACAGCAGAAGAGGGTTTCAGATCCCATTATGAATGATTGTGAGCCACCATGTGGTTGCTGGGAATTGAACTCAGGACCTCTGTAAGAGCAGTCAGTGCTCTTAACCTCTGAGCCATCTCACCAGCCCCACACCTTTGAACGTCTAACACTTTGTTTTTATCATCTACACTCCCCTTGCTGGGTTGTTTCTTAGCTGAAGCTGTAATTAAATTGGAGCGTTGTCGGATTGCATCGTGCATCAGATGTATACACACTGAGTTAGATTTCTCTCCTGCATTGTCAGAGTGAAGACCAGATGAAGACCATCAATATCTACACAAGCAAGTAAAAACTGTTCTGTTCCTCCAAGTTAAGTGATTAAGGCAACTCAAAGTAATTTTGGGTGTCTAAATAAGCAAGTTATAGAAGCAAAAAACGAGCAGTTAGTCATGAGGATAAGAGCACGACGATAGTCACGGCTGAACGTTTTTGGGTTGGGGTCCCTGAGTCAGGATTACTGGGAACTTATCTTCCAGGGACTGGAGTCAGAGACAAATGATGGGTACCAAAGTGGATACCTGGGCCGGAGAGATGGCTCAGTGGTTAAGAGCACCGACTGCTCTTCCAAAGGTCCTGAGTTCAAATCCCAGCAACCACATGGTGGCTCACAACCATCCGTAATGAGATCTGATGCCCTCTTCTGGTGCATCTGAAGACAGCTACAGTGTACTTAGATATAATAATAATAAATCTTTAAAAAAACAAAAACAAAAACAAAGTGGATACCCTATCATAAAAGGGAGCTTTTTTCACCATAACCATTTGGATAAGATCTTGGTGACCACCAGGCACACACACAGTACACATACATGCATGCAAACATTCGCACACATAAATAAGATAAATATCTAGAGAAACCCATAAGCCTCAGCAGAGTCTATTAAGGGTACATGGAGTGATCAGCATGGATGCTGTTGTATTAAAGCTGTCATAGAGGGCTGGAAAGATGGCTCAGCGGTTAAGAGCACTGACTGCTCTTCTGAAGGTCCTGAGTTCAAATCCCAGCAGCCACATGATGGCTCACAACCATCTGCACAGCTACAGTGTACTCATATACATAAAATAAATAAATAAACCTTTAAAAAAATAATAATGCTGTCATAGCCATGAGCCCTGAACAGCAAGTGTGGGAACAGTGCTGTGCACTGTAAAGTACACTGAGTTCCCGCTGCTGACTCTGAGAGGGTGGCACCTGGGTAGGAAGTTCCTTTCTGTCACAGAGCAGTGTGATAGGACCAGACGGTATAAACCAAGCCCATTTCTATGCACAAGAGTTTTATAGCAACAATTAATGTCTTGAGCCTGTTTCCGAACATAAGTCTTCAGAACATACCTCTTTCTCTCTCATGTTGAAGAGGGCAGATCTGTGCACACACCTAACCTGGGTAACAACCCCATCCTTCTGAGCTTCCCCGTGTGGAAATGCAGCCCTGGCTGTCCTAGAACTTCTGTGTGGACCAAGCTGGCCTTGAACTCATGAAGATCTGCCTGCTTCCAACTCTAGACTGCTGGGATTAAAATCAAGTGCCACCACCAACCAGCCACATCAGGGGCTTTTCTATGTGGACATTACTGTAACTCAGGAGCAATAGGCACTGTAAGCCCCTTTCTGTAAGACCCTGCTAACTTTGGACACACTTTAGGAAAGGAAAGTCGAACTTTACCTAACTAGTAACAGGCTTTGCTTGGTTTGGGGTTTTTTTCCTTGTCAATTTCTCATAAGGTCTGTATTCCATGAAACGATGGATGCCACAAACAGAGCACAGAACCATGCTCTAACTAACATGGTGTCCCCAGCATCCTGTACATCACAGGACTTACATACAGGCAAAGCACCCATACGCACAAAATAAAAATAAATATTACCAAAACTCCACATACACTTCTATTTAGAATTATATTGCATACCAAATACAATCATATTTGTTAGGGTCCAAGAATCACTGAAGGAAGACAGACCCCAGACTCAGATGGTATGCAAAGACAAAGAACATCCATTCTGCAGAAACAGCCAGCATGAATAAATCAACTGTTCATCAAAATGGCAACGACTTGAGGGGCTCATGGGCCGTTTTTATGCAGACCTAGGGGAATTTTCCAGAAGGTCTAGGTAACCTCTGACATGGTTGGTAGAGGCAAAGCAGCAACATTAGCACAATTTTGATTGGTTGCTATGTTGGTTTATCTATATTTGGAGAGACCTTGAAGAGTCTCAGAAGCCAGCTCAGTTCTGGCCTTGTTATCTGCTCCATCCAGGTGTCCAGGGCTGACTCAGCTCCACACTTGGCCTCCCTGAGTCGGGGCCATCACTGACTAAAGGCCCATTGTCAGTGGCTTCTTCTGAGGAGCCCAGCATACTTTCCGGGGAACTGAAATTTTTATTCCCAAGGTTTTTGGACCTCTCAGTTTCACTTAAAGTTGAAGCTTTGCCAAGTGAAATGGCACACATCTTTAACCGCAGCACTCAGGAGGCAAAAGCAAACAGATTTCTATGAGTTAGAGTCCAACCTGGTCTACACAGTGAGTTCCAGGAAAGCCAGGGCTACATAGTAAGAACCTGTCTCAAAAAGAAGAGGGGCTGGAGAGATGGCTCAGAGGTTAAGAGCACTGACTGCTCTTCCAAAGGTCCTGAGTTCGAATCCCAGCAACCACATGGTAGCTCACAACCATCCATAATGAGATCCGATGCCCTCTTCTGGTGTATCTGAAGACAGCTACAGTGTACTTACATGAGAGAGAGAGAGAGAGAGAGAGAGAGAGAGAGAGAGAGAGAGAGAGAGAGAGAATGTGCGCGAGAGAGAGCACTGACTGCTCTTCCAGAGATCTTGAGCTCAATTCCCAGCCACCACATGGTGGCTCACAACCATCTGTAATGGGACTGGATGCTCTCCTTTGGTGTGTCTGAAGATAATGACAGTGTATTCATATACATAAAATAGATAAATCTTGGGGAGGGAGTGAAGGAAAAGAGGAAGGGGGGAAGTGGAAGAAGAAGGAGGCAGAGGAGAAGAAAGATGAGTTATTTTAAGGTCAGCAAGGCATCTCAGTAAGTAGAGCTGCCTAAGTTCAATCCCCAAATCCTTCTGACAGCTATCTTCTGACCAACTCTGTAGTGCATGAGCACCAACACACACACAGCACATATACCACACACACACAGAAACACAAAACACACACAGCACATAATACACACACACACAACTTTTAACAGATCCTTTATCTATCTGTAGCCCCTGTAAGGCTGAAGCAGGAAGATCACAAACCAGTTTGGGCTACACAGTGAGTCTCAGGCTATTCTGAGTAAAAGTGAGACCCTATGTCAGTGTGTGTGTGTCCCCATCCATCTGTAAAACACAAAAAAAAAAAAAAAAAAAAAAAAGAAGAAGAAGAAGAAGAAAAGAAAAGAAAAGAAAAGAAAAGAAAAGAAAAGAAAAGGCAATTTAAATGTTCTTGTGATTGTTGTGTTTAACAGGGTTGACAGTCTCCTGAGAAATGACAAAGGTTCACTGTAAGCATAACCTTGAAGTGCTGGAATTGGCAGCAGAGTCCACAGAACAGGGGTGACTTTCTGCTCCCAAGGTCACATTCTGGATTGGTTATGAAGAAGAATATTAGAGATGTGAGAGATGTGTCTATACACATATAGCAGAGCATAAAGCATGGCTACAAGGATCGCTCTCAATAAAGAAGCAAAAAGAAAAATACTCGGAACCCCATATGTGCTAGGCCAGAGCTCCACCTCTGAGCTGTACCCTGACACTATAAGCAAGCTCTTCAGCAGCTTCTGCCTGCTTCAAAAAAATAGGGGAACTGGGCTGAGTAACACCAAGGCCCCATAATGCCAGCAGCCCTGTTCCTTTTTAGGAACAAAAGGATCTTGTGGTTGAGGCAGAACTGACAACAGTGAGCAGAGGACAGAGACTGAACTGCAGCGTCATTCACTTGGTAATGAAATATGAGGCACTCTGTCATCACCACAACACCCACAATTACAGCAGTCTGCCAGCACTTGCTGTAAAAAGAGCTCACTGTGCTCTCAAGATAGCCCAGTACAGATGTCAGGAAGTCCCGGTTCCTATCAGGGTTCCGGTCTTCTGAGCGTCCCTCCTTCCTCAGGCACTTGTCCTGATAGGACCAGTCTCCACTCTGGAGAGTGTAAACTCGTGGAGGGATATAGCCTTGTTCAAGTCTCTATCCCATCTTACTATACAAAATGTCTTGCAGCTAGATAATAAGTATCATCAGATGATCACATAAGGAGCACGTACATTTCGCACAAAATATCCATGTTTCCTTTATGCTAATTAAATAGACGACCCATGTAACAGGTTCATCCCCTTCAAAAAAGTACTAGCGGGCTGTTTATAGACTTTAGTGATGGCTTACTCTTATTAATTGCAGCACCCTGGTGGCTCAGCACAGTGAGGAATGGTCTATATTGCCTGTTAATCTTTGAGTTCAGCTCAGCGAAAATGCCCTTGCTGTGTCTTGCACCTTGTAAGCCTGGTACTTCACAGCAAAGATACTAAATTAATAGTCGATGATGGTCACGATCAACAGGAAAGGGACTAGCTTGTAAGGATGCCGGATCATTGATTACTACATTCATTCAAATGTTTGTTTCCAGAAGGACTCTGCTTTGGGGTAACAGGTTCTGATCTTGGTAGGAGAGCCTGCAGCCTCTCTCAGCTCATTCCAAGGAAAGCCTTCTGGTAGAGTACTTTATCTTTTTAGCTTCCTTGAAAACTAGTGAATTTGGAAGAGGATAAAATGTAAGGGATGGAGGATGTTGGGGGGAAAACTGAAGGGAAGGAAGAAAGCAAAAGAGAGAAACACGTTTTTTATTTATTTTTGTTTTGGGGTTGTGGGGATTTGTTTGTTTATTGTTTTGTTTTGTTGGTTTTTTGTTTTTTGTTTTTTTCGAGACAGGGTTTCTCTGTATAGCCCTGGCTATATTGGAACTCACTTTGTAGACCAGGCTGGCCTTGAACTCAGACATCCGCCTGCCTCTGCCTCCTGAGACTGGGATTAAAAGGTGTGTGCCACCACACCCGGCTATAAAAAAAAAATTTTTTTTTTTGGTTTGTTTTGTTGTTTTTTAAGACAGGTTTGTCTGTCCTGGAACTTGCTCTGTAGACCAGACTGGCCTTGAACTCAGAGTTCTGATTCATCGTCACTTTGTCACTCAATTGGACATCATTTTCAAACATGGTTGTTTCTATGAACTCATTTTACCTTTTTTTGTTTGAGATTAAAGGTATTGTCTGTATTCCAGCTAGAGGATTAAAGGTGTGTGTTCAAGGATGAGCCACACCACAGCTAGAAACAGTTTGGTTTGGTTTTGGGGCAACCCAAACCTGTGTTCCACTCACATTTGGCTCCAGAACAAGATAACTCTATTTTCTCTGAATTGAGGTGGCTGGTGGATTGTGCACGCCGTTAATCCCAGCACTAGGGAGGCAGAGGCAGGCAGATTTCTGAGTTCGAGGCCAGCCTGGTCTACAAAGTGAGATCCAGGACAGCCCGGGCTACACAGAGAAACCCTGTCTTGAAAAACCAAATAAATAAATAAATAAATAAATAAATAAATAAATAAATAAATAAATACTCCAGCCTGTTTTGTTTGTTTGTTTGGTTGATTGTTTTGTTTGTTTGCTTGCTTTTAGTTTTTGGTTTTTCCAGACAGGATTTCGCTGTGTAGTCCTTCAAGCCTGTTAATTACTTAATCTTTGCAGTTTTCTTTTTAAACTGGATATAACTTTACATGCTGTGTAATAAAACACAGAACACACACACACCTTCCCAGGTATGTATGCAGACTCTCTGAGGACTCACAAGAAGTGACAAAATGAGACACAGCTGAGAGAAAAAGCACAGGTGGAGTGCTGTGTATCCTTTGCACAGTTACATGTGTGCATGTTCAGTTACTGAGTGTTGTATGTACACTCTTCACGAGTCAATAGGAAAGTTTAATGAGCATAAATGGCAAGCAAAAGCCTGGGAATGAAGAGCCTTATATACTTTTAGAACTTTATGCACTAATGTGATGTCCCTTCGGTTTAACTTGTACCAAAATTGACATTTGAAGGAAAAGCATGTGTGTGCATGGTTACACTGGGTGAGTGGGGTGGGGAGCAAATAATGTTTTGATGTTTAAGAGAATAACTGAAACATTTTGGCCACTGGCAAATGTGGGAAAGAATGCAAGTATCAAAAATCTCCAGATAAGGTTTCCCAGAGTGCCCTAGGCAGTTTCTGTCCTCACAATAGACACTGTGTTGAAACAGGTTTGCTGTGCCCAGCCTCCACCCATAGGCTGTGCGACATAGGGGCTTTCCTGTACGACTAAGTCTGGCAGGACAGCTTGCACCACACTTTAAATCCAAATTACTACGTTGGATCCCAAACACAATTTGAGTGGTGAAATGGGCTACCGCAAATCCTTCCCCTAAAAAATATGAGAGAGAGAGAAACAAAGAGAGAAAGAGAGAGAGAGTGATTTAATATTTAATATATTTGGAAGTGTCTTAGTTAGGGTTTGTTAGGGTTTAGAGTTTTACTGCTGTGAACAGACACCATGACCAAAGCAACTCTTTTTTTTTTTTTTTGGTTTTTCAAGACAGGGTTTCTCTGTATAGCCCTGGCTGTCCTGGAACTCACTTTGTAGACCAGGCTGGCCTCGAACTCAGAAATCCGAACCAAGGCAACTCTTATAAAGGACATTGAGTTGGGGCTGGCTTATAGGTTCAGAGGTTCAGTCCAGTATTATCAAGGTGGGAGCATGGCAGCATCCAGGCAGGCCTGGTGCAGGAGGAGCTGAGAGGTCAACATCTTCATCTTAAGGCTGCTGTGGAAGACGGACTTCCAGGGAGCTAGGATGAGAGTGGCACACCTACTCCAACAGGGCTACACCTTCTAATAGTGCCACTCCCTGGGCCAAGCATATACAAACCATAACAGGAATTAAATGTTGAGTGACCATGGCCTGGGAACACAGACTCAGGATACTTTTTGAAATCCATGTTCCAACACGTAAGCAGTTTCATGAAGGTTTATAGTCTTATAAAACAAAGATAGTCATAATCAAAGCAAGTTTAAAACACATTGGTGAGTATGTCAGAGAGGCGGCTACAGCAAGGTGGGGGAAGCTTTTGGCTTCAGCTGTTATCTGATGACAGTCTTAGCTTTCTGTGTTGGTGGAAGTTAATGGTCTGCTAAGTTAATAGATTCTAAAAGACTTTTTAAAAAAATTCCAATGCAGAGGTGGTCAAGGAATAGTTATCTGGGAGCTGAAGCTAACCTAAGATAAGGTAACTGGGCTCTGGAGCTGCAACATTCCAACCTTCCCACATCACTGAAGATCTTCAACATTCTGACCTCCCCACATCACTGAAGATCTCCAACATTCTGACCTCCCCACATCACTGAAGATCTCCAACATTCTGACCTCCCCACATCACTGACGTTTTAATCAGTCTTTGCAGACTTAACTTTTCAGGGGTTCTCCTGCACAATATTTAACTTTTAGGAGTTTCCAACAGCTTCATTGTGGTATTACTGTCACATCCAATAAGGCACACATAGTAGGGCAGAAGAGGTGATTCAGAGGTTTAAGACTGAGTACTTGCTCTTGCAGAGGTAGGTACTGAGTTCCAGCATTCATGTTGCATGGCCTGTAATTCTAGCCTCTTCAGGTACTAGCACAGATGAATGCAGGAGCTCTCTCTCTCTCTCTCTCTCTCATTCACACTTTAAATTTTTCCCATTAATTTATTTATTCACTTTACATCCCAGTTACAGCCCTCCTTCCACCACTCCCCAATCCCACAGCCTCTCCTCCCTTCCCCCTCCCCTTCTCCTCTGACACAGCAAGCCACTGTAGGACTAAGCACGTCCTCTCCCACTGAGACTGGACAAGGTGACCCAGTTAGCGAAACAGAATCCACAGGAAGGCAACAGAGTCAGGGACAGCCACTTCCCCAGTTGTTGGGAGACCTGCATGAAGGCCAAGCTGCATTTTGATGGGGGTTGGGGGGTGTTAGGGAAACTGAGTCCCTTTGGTTGGTGGTCCAATCTCTTGGAGCCCCCAAGGGTCCAGGTTAGTTGGCTATGTTGGTCTTCCTGTGGAGTCCCTATCCCTTCCGGGAGACACACAGGCACACAGACACACACACTTAAAAAAACTTTAAAGTTTTATAACTATATATTTAAGAAAAATGTGACATTTTCTTCTTTCTCTATTCTTTTTCTTTCTTTGCAACATGTTCTCACTGTTTAGTTCTGGATGGCCTGAAATTCACTTTATAGACCAGGTTGGGCTTGAACTTACAGAGATCCACCTATCCCTGCCTCCTGAGGGTGTTGGGACCGAGTGTGCTGCCATTCTGGGCTTTATTTCTCTAAAGTTGAGGCATTTCTTCCAGGAGTGGCATAGAATAGTGTTGGGGGAAGTGTGGCACCTTGACTAGAATGTCTGATATCCAGTCGATAGCTCCTCTTCTGGATTGTCAGTCTTTAGTAGATAGCTGTCACACAATGTCCTCATGGCAGCCTGCTCTGCACCAGGCAAGCACTCACTCACCTAGCCTGCCTTTGAGGATCTCCATCCAGGTGTTGGTGGTGGGCTCAGGAGCTTCTGGTGACCTGCCCTTCAGGTCCTAGCACTGGGCACTGGATATTTTCCATTAACTTCCCACCAAGTCAGTGATCTTGCTTTCAAACAAGCTAATAACTCCTCCAGCTTTTGTGAGCATGTCCTACAACTGTGACATCCTTGCTGCACATCACAATCTTCTCAGTGTTGGCTAGTTCAGTCTTCACTTAGATTGCATTTATTATCAATTCATTAATTATCATGTCTACATGTGTTTTGCCTGCATGTATAAGCAATCATTGCATGCCTGGTGCCTGCAAAGGCCAAAAGAAGGCCCGAGATCCCTAGGACTGCCATGAGGATGCTGAGAATCAAATCTGCAACCTCTAGAAGAGCGGCCAGTGCTCTCAATGATGGAGCCATTTCTCCAGCTGCTTCTTTCTCTATCTTTCTTAGATTTCTTTTTTCTTTTTTTTTTTTTTTTGATTTCTTTTTTTTTTTTTTTTTTATTTCTTTTTTTTTTTCCAAGACAGGGTTTCTCTGTGTAGCCCTGGCTGTCCTGGAACTCACTCTGTAGACCAGGCTGTACTCGAACTCAAAAATCCACCTGCCTCTGCCTCCCTAGTGCTGGGATTAAAGGTGTGCGCCACCACTGCCCAGCTCTATTTCTTTCTAACACTTTTATTTATGTGTATGTGTATCTTTATGTGAGCACACTCATGTGCATGAGGGTGCCAGAGCTGGAATTATAGGTGGTTGTGAGCCACCCAGTATGAGTCCTGCACATCAAACTCTGGTTCTCTGCAAGTACAGCCAGTACTCTTTTTTTTTAATTAATTTTTTTTATTAGGTATTTTCCTCATTTACATTTCCAATGCTATCCAAAAAGTCCCCAATACACTCCCCCCGCACTCCCCTACCCACCCACTCCCACTTTTTGGCCCTGGCGTTCCCCTGTACTGGGGCATATAAAGTTTGCAAGTCCAGTGGGCCTCTCTTTCAAGTGATGGCCGACTAGGCCATCTTTTGATACATATGCAGCTAGAGTCAAGAGCTCTGGGGTACTGGTTAGTTCATAATGTTGTTCTACCTATAGGGTTGCAGATCCCTTTAGCTCCTTGGGTACTTTCTCTAGCTCCTCCATTGGGGGCCCTGTGATCCATCCAATAGCTGACTGTGAGCATCCACTTCTGTGTTTGCTAGGCCCCGGCATTGTCTCACAAGAGACAGCTATATCTGGTCCTTTCAGCAAAATCTTGCTAGTGTATGCAATGGTGTCAGCGTTTGGAAGCTTATTATGGGATGGATCCCTGGATATGGCAGTCTTTAGATGGTCCATCCTTTTGTCACAGCTCCAAACTTTATTTCTATAACTCTTTCCATGGGTGTTTTGTTCCCAATTCTAAGAAGGGGCACAGTGTCCACACTTTGGTCTTCATTCTTCTTGAGTTTCATGCGTTTAACAAATTGTATCTTATATCTTGGATATCCTAAGTTTTTGGGCTAATATCCACTTATAAGTGAGTACATATTGTGTGAGTTCCTTTGTGATTGTGTTACCTCACTCAGGATGATGCCCTCCAGGTCCATCCATTTGCCTAGGAATTTCATAAATTCATTCCTTTTAATAGCCAAGTAGTACTCCATTGTGTAAATGTACCACATTTTCTGTATCCATTCCTCTGTTGAGGGACATCTGGGTTCTTTCCAGATTCTGGCTATTATAAATAGGGCTGCTATGAACATAGTGGAGCATGTGTCCTTCTTACCGGTTGGGACATCTTCTGGATATATGCCCAGGAGAGGTATTGCTGGATCCTCCGGTAGTACTATGTCCAATTTTCTGAGGAACCGCCAGACTGATTTCCAGAGTGGTTGTACAAGCTTGCAATCCCACCAACAATGGAGGAGTGTTCCTCTTTCTCCACATCCTCGCCAGCATCTGCTGTCACCTGAATTTTTGATCTTAGCCAATCTGACTGGTGTGAGGTGGAATCTCAGGGTTGTTTTGAGTTGCATTTCCCTGATGATTAAGGATGTTGAACATTTTTTCAGGTGCTTCTCTGCCATTCGGTATTCCTCAGGTGAGAATTCTTTGTTCAGTTCTGAGCCCCATTTTTTAATGGGGTTATTTGATTTTCTGGAGTCCACCTTCTTGAGTTCTTTATATATATTGGATATTAGTCCCCTATCTGATTTAGGATAGGTAAAGATCCTTTCCCAATCTGTTGGTGGTCTTTTTGTCTTATTGACGGTGTCTTTTGCCTTGCAGAAGCCTTGCAACTTTATGAGGTCCCATTTATCGATTTTCCATCTTACAGCACAAGCCATTGCTGTTCTATTCAGGAATTTTTCCCCTGTACCCATATCTTCGAGGCTTTTCCCTACTTTCTCCTCTATAAGTTTCAGTGTCTCTGGTTTTATGTGGAGTTCCTTAATCCACTTAGATTTGACCTTAGTACGAGGAGATAGGAATGGATCAATTGCATTCTTCTACATGATAACCGCCAGTTGTGCCAGCACCATTTGTTGAAAATGCTGTCTTTTTTCTGCTGGATGTTTTTTTGCTCCCTTGTCAAAGATCAAGTGACCATAGGTGTGTGGGTTCATTTCTGGGTCTTCAATTCTGTTCCATTGGTTTACTTGTCTGTGGTTATACAACTACCATGCAGTTTTTATCACAATTGCTCTGTAGTACAGCTTTAGGTCAGGCATGGTGATTCCACCAGAGGTTCTTTTATCCTTGAGAAGAGTTTTTGCTATCCTAGGTTTTTTGTTGTTCCAGATGAATTTGCAGATTGCACTTTCTAATTCCTTGAAGAATTGAGTTGGAATTTTGATGGGGATTGCATTGAATCTGTAGATTGCTTTTGGCAAGATAGCCATTTTTACAATGTTGATCCTGCCAATCCATGAGCATGGGAGATCTTTTCATCTTCTGAGATCTTCTTTAATTTCTTTCTTCAGAGACTTGAAGTTCTTGTCATACAGATCTTTCACTTCCTTAGTTAGAGTCATGCCAAGGTATTTTATATTGTTTGTGACTATTGAGAAGGGTGTTGTTTCCCTAATTTCTTTCTCAGCCTGTTTATTCTTTGTGTACAGAAAGGCCATTGACTTGCTTGAGTTAATTTTATATCCAGCTACTTCATTGAAGCTGTTTATCAGGCTTAGGAGTTCTCTGGTGGAATTTTTAGGGTCACTTATATATACTATCATATCATCTGCAAAAAGTGATATTTTGACTTCTTCTTTTCCAATTTGTATCCCCTTGATCTCCTTTTGTTGTCTAATTGCTCTGGCTAGGACTTCAAGTACAATGTTGAATAGGTAGGGAGGGACTAGCCTTGTCTAGTCCCTGATTTTAGTCAGCCAGTACTCTTAACCATGAGTCATCGTTCATGTCCTGTGCATTTAAACTCAGCAGGTGCCGCTCCACAACCTTACACTTGTCTTGTTCCTGGTTGTTCTCTATAGCCTCCTGCATGCATTTATTGAAGGTGATAGTCCCTGCTGTTTCCACTTTTCCTGTTGCTTCAGGCTATATTTTAAAAGGTTGGAGCAGATGATGACAAATCCATTCCTATAGGCCTCGAGGAGCACCTCAGGGTTGGGCAGGGAGTTCTTGGTCTGTATGCTGTCAAACAGGAAGGAGCCATGGCGGTGTTCCAGGAAGGCTATGAGACACTGCCTTACTATGTAGCCTTGGGTGGCCTGGAGTTTACTATGGAGGCCAGGTTGTCCTCAGACTCCCAGAGATCTGCCTGTCTCTGTCTCCAGAGAGCTGGGATTACAGGTGTGCACCACCACACCCAATAGCTGTGAACACAACATCTAAGAGCACTTTCAGTAGGCCCCATCCATAAGAGCTTTTAGAATGTCATTACAGATGCCATAAGTAAGGTTAGAACATTCCGTCAGTGGCTGATGAGAACAGGGGGGGAGAAACTGGGTGGTCAGCTCAGTGCAAAATGGCCCTAAAGAAAAGGTACTGGTTTCTTTCTTGGTTAAAAGCCAAAGTGTCCTTGAGAAATTCCATAGTCCCATTCTTGCCAACAGTGGGAGACACCATGAAGGGGTGTGGCTTTCCCTCTGTCTTTTTCCCTTTTTCAGAAACCATACTGAGAATATGAGTAAAAACCTACAAGGGCCTGGATACCTGGAGTGAAAACTTGGACTGACCAGCTCACTGCATCCACACTCTTTGTCCTGGACAGCCTTGTTAAGTTCAAGGTAACTTGGCCATGGAGGCCATGGAGGGGTATGTTTACTGGATTGCTTACCCTGGCTTGCTCCGATTGCTTTTTTCTTTTTCCTCGAGACAGGGTTTCTCTGTGTATCCCTGGCTGTCCTGGAACTCACTCTGTAGACCAGGCTGGCCTCGAACTCAGAAATCAAGTTAAGGTAAGACTACTTGATACTCCAATACCATGTGCCTCCAGACAAGAGCTTTGTCCTCCCCCCCCCCCCCCCATAATAAATAAAGTTTTCTGTATTTCATCCTCTGTGATCCGGGAACCTCATGAGACAAAGCCCCAGAAACCTGCTGGGTTGGGATGGCTTTGGTGCCCATTGCTAAGTACCACAGAGATGAGAAAGGGCTTCAACACTCTTGTCTTAGTCAGGGTTTCTATTTCTGCACAAAACATCATAACTGAGAAGCAAGTTGGAGAGGAAAGGGTTTATTCAGCTTACACTTCCACATTGCTGTTCATCACCAAAGGAAGTCAGGACTGAGACTCACAAAGGGCAGGAACTGATGCAGAGGCCATGGAGGGGTATGTTTACTGGATTGCTTACCCTGGCTTGCTCCCATTGCTTTCTTTTTCCTCGAGACAGGGTTTCTCTGTATATCCTGGAACTCACTCTGTAGACCAGGATATCCTCGAACTTAGAAATCCACTTGCCTCTGCATCCCGAGTGTTGGGATTAAAGGCATGCACCACCACGCCCGGCTTTAAGACAGGGTTTTTTTCTGTGTAACAGAGCCCTGGCTGTCCTGGACTCACTTTGCACATCAGGCTGACCTTGAACTCACAGAAATCTATTGCCTTAGACTTTTCAAAACCTATTTTAATAAGGGTTCTTAAGGGCCGGGTGTGGTGGCGCACGCCTTTAATCCCTAAGGCAGAGGCAGGCAGATTTCTGAGTTCAAGGTCAGCCTGGTCTACAGAGTGAGTTCTAGGAAAGCCAGGGCTATACAGAGAAACCCTGTCTGAGAAAAAAAAGGGGGGGAGGGGGTTCTTAAATGGTTTGATCTCCCTTCTAACCCACCACCCACAAGAGGTAGTGGAAAAGAAAGGTTATTAGGATACGGGGGAAATTGACCTTCTAAGAAATAGTTCTTTGAAGCGAATCCAACCTGCATTGTCAATCCGGGTATCAGCAGTGGCAGCTCCATCCACTGGCAAACACCATTCACAAATCAATAATGGCGGGTTGATCTAGAAGAGGCATCGCATGGAGACTCTGCTGTGTGCTGTTTAGAAGTAGTTCTTTGAGGTGACTTCAATCTCCAATTGTCAAGATGCCAGCAGTCCAGTTCAGTAGTGACAAGACAGCACACAGGAATCAGCAGCGGTGGCACGGCCCAGTGGAAACAGCCAGGCCTCCGCCAAATTGGCACCAGTCGGCAGAAGTGTCCAGGACCAGTCGGGATGCCAGAAGAAGATCTCTGCCTTGCCTCTCACAACAAAGTAATCAGCGAAAACAATAACTGGAGACCAACAAACTGTTGCCAACTAGTTATGCAAGCCCACTGTCACTGTTAGTTGGGTCCTATTTATACTACAGTGTACTCATATAAATAATATATATATATTTTTTTTTTTTTTTTGGTTTTTCGAGACAGGGTTTCTCTGTATAGCCCTGGCTGTCCTGGAACTCACTTTGTAGACCAGGCTGGCCTGGAACTCAGGAATCCGCCTGTCTCTGCCTCCTGAGTCCTGGGATTAGAGGCGTGCGCCACCACGCCTGGCACTAAATCTTTTTTTAAAAAATGGCTGCCAGGCGTGGTGGCACACGCCTCTAATCCCAGCACTTGGGAGGCAGAGGCAGGTGGATTTCTGAGTTCGAGGCCAGCCTGGTCTACAAAGTGAGTTCCAGGACAGCCAGGGCTATACAGAGAAACCCTGTCTTGGAAAAAAAAAAATGGCTATGCCTTAAAAAAAAAAAATCTTAAAGTGAGTGAGGAGGGGCCAAGCAGTTCCTCTTATAGTGGCTGCTATCTTGCTGTTGCTAGGTAACTGTGGGGGAGTCTAGCCAGAATGCCAGAAGCTTGGGACATTGCCTCTCTTGTGAGGGTTGTGGGGGCGGTAACTTTGACAGGAGCCAGGGTCCAGGAGAAGAGATCGAACGCCTTCCATCCCATGTAAGTGGAAATTAACATCCACGGGTCCCACAGGGGTTCAAGACCTCAGCTCAACTGGAGACCAGGCTGTCTGTGCATAGCCCATTGCCCCACACCCAATGGGTACCAACCCCAGCTTGGTACATCAAGTTGCAGCAGGACTAACAACATCCTCTTTCACTGAGGCTATACAAGGCAGCCCCTAAAGGTAGGCAATGGAGTCAGAGATAGCCCCTGCTCTAATTGTTAGGAGACCCTAAGCTGCATAGGGTCTAAGAAGACTAAGACTAAGCTGCATATCTGGTACATGGCGGTGGGGGGACTCCAGCCCAGGCATGCTCTTTGGTTGGGGGTTCAGTCTCTGTGAGCCCCCATGGACCCAGGTCAGTTGACTCTGTAGGTTTTCTTGTTGCTGTCCTTGACCCCTCCAGCTCCCCCAAGCTTTCCCTTGACTCTTCCAGAGACTTCCAAGCACCACCTATTGTTTGGCTGTGGGTGTCTGAATCTGTTTCCATCTGCTGCTGGGTAGAGCCCCTCAGGAGACTGTTAAGCTAGGCTCCTGTCTGCAAGCACAACATAGTGCCAGGGGTTGGCTCTCTTGCCCATGGGTTGGGCCAGTCACTGGTTGGCCATTCCCTTGGTCTCTGCTTCACTTTAATCCCTATACTTCTTGTACACAGGTTCTTTTATGCCAATCTTAATTGCTAATAGTAATTCTCACATCATACCACACAGTAAATATGTCTGCAAATGTATGACTCACAGACTGAATACAAGTTAATGAGCCTGCAGGAAAGCCGCTTTGTCTGTCAGTCAGACCAGAGCCAGGAGGGACCCTTGCTGGTACTGCTAGAGTTGGGTTCAAGAGCAAAGCCATGGAGTCCAGCTGCAGGTTGATAAGCTGAATGATGTTCAGAGTAGGAAAGAGCTTTCCTGTCCAAGCCCCGACTGGGGAGCAGGTGGGTAGGCAGGCATCCGAGTAGGCCATGTCAGCTGTGGGGAACACAGATGAGATGTCCTTGACACACAAAACAGGTGTCAGATGACAGGTTGTGTGGGGCTATGCTGAGACAGTGAGGGCCAGGTGAGGGAATGCTACACCCTTTCCAGCATCTGGGGTGTCTGATAAGGTCTCGGCCTGGTTTCTCAGATGGATATGATTTTAGTACACCCACGTGTCCCTACAGTCTAAATTCACCCCAGGAAACGGAAAGGGTGACCACTTTTTACTCCCCGGAATAACTCATTTATCAGTCTCTGCTGGAGGGTGGGGCTGCAGGTGTTCTCCATCAAAATGGAGTCTTCTAGGCCCATGCACAGCCTGGAAAGACACCGTTTTACTCAATATGGAGTAACTTGGAGTAAGGAAAAGCCTGATCTCAACAGAAATCTTGCTTGAAGCAGATAATGATGTTGTTTCCATAGAGACGCACACCTGGCCACCAGAAGAGGGAATCACTGAGCCCGATGTCCTGAAAGAGACCGATGTCGGCATAGCAGCGATCGTTTTGTAACCCCTACAAAGGCCTTCATCCCAACATGGAATGGGAACATGGCTTTGTTTGTTCCTTTGTTCTTTTCTTTCTTGTTGGTGTTGGGAATCAACTCAGGAGTCATGCAGGCTGGTAGTGTGTCAACTGAGCCACATCTCCCAAGTGATTGTTTTAAGTGGGGAGAACGACACTGAGTGTCTAAGGGACCAAAACTGCTCTTTCCCGGAAGTGGATGTTATCACACTTGTAAGTTCACACCCATTTTAATGTCATTTTTTTGGGAATACAAACTTCTAAAACGTATCTAGAATAGTTATACTATTGCAGTTTCTCTACCTGCACTCAAGTGTTTTGAACTTGGTCCTACTTCATCAGGGTGGTATGACCTACAAAAGCCAGGGAAATGATTCCCCCACCCCCGCCCCATCTTGTCTCTCCCCTTGTTTTCAGTCTTTGCATCTTGATATGTTTAAAACAGGCACAGTGGTGCTCATCATTAGCCCCAACTCTCCAAGAGCAGAGCTGAGGCAGGTAGATCTGAGGTTTCCGGAAGAAACTCCACCCAGCCAGAGCTTCAAAGTGAGAGCCTGTGCCCCGCCCAGACCTAGCATCTTGACCTATCTATCATACTGTGGCAGTCTGAATAGGAATGGCCTCCTTAGACTCACATGTCTGAATGTTTAGCTCATATGGAGTAACACTATTAGATATAGCCTTGTTGGAGGAAGTGTGTCACTGTGGGGATGGACTCTGAGGTTTTGCATGCACAAATTAAGCCCAGTGTGGCTGGCAGTTTCCTTCTGTTGCCTGCAAATCAAGATGTAGAACTCTCAGCTCCTTCTCCAGCACCATCTTTACCTGAATGTCACAATGTTTTTTGCCATGATAATAATGGACTAAATTTCTGAAACTGTAAGCCATCTCCAATTAAATGTTTTCCTTTATAAAAATTACAACGGTTGGGAACTGAAGTGGTTGCTCAGTAGTTAAGAGCACTGGCTGCCTTTCCAGAGGCCCTGGGTTCAATTCCTAGCAGCCACTTGGTGGCTCTCAACCATCTGTAATGGGATCTGATTCACTCTTCTGTTGTGTCTGAGGACACCAACAGTGAACTTACATATATAAAATAAATACATCTTTAAGGAGTCGTCAATGGTCATAGTCTCTTCACAATAATAGAACCCTTAAACCTTAAGATACACACACACACACACACACACACACAGAGAGAGAGAGAGAGAGAGAGAGAGAGAGAGAGAGAGAGAGAGAGAGAGAGAGAGAGGAGAGTCTCTATGTACCCTTAGCCATGTACCCATGAAAGAGAGTCTCTATGTACCCTTAGCCATGTTGGTTTCAAACTCACAAAGATCCTCAAACCTCTGCTTCCCAAGTGCTGAGCCTAAGGAATGAATGCATCACCACACTCAGCCATGGGTCTACCATCTTGACCTGGCCTATCAGTTCCAAATTCCCCAGTTTGCAATATGAGCACAGAACCTGACATTGTGTTTTGCTTTTATGTATATAGCAATAATTAAAGAAAAAGATAGTATCGGGCTGGTGAGATGGCTCAGTGGGGAAGAACACCCGACTGCTCTTCCGAAGGTCCAGAGTTCAAATCCCAGCAACCACATGGTGGCTCACAACCATCTGTAACGAGATCTGGCGCCCTCTTCTGGAGTGGCTGAAGACAGCTACAGTGTACTTACATATAATAAATAAATAAATCTTTAAAAAAAAAAAAAAAAAAAAGATAGTATCAACTTGTGGGAGGGTCCAGAGGGGGTAATGCAATTTTATTTCAATTAAAAACATACAGGAGGGCTGGTGAGATGGCTCAGTGGGTAAGAGCACCCGACTGCTCTTCCGAAGGTCCAGAGTTCAAATCCCAGCAACCACATGGTGGCTCACAACCATCCGTAACGAGATCTGGCGCCCTCTTCTGGAGTGTCTGAAGACAGCTACAGTGTACTTACATATAATAAATAAATAAATCTTTAAAAAAAAAAAAAAAACCATACAGGAAAGATTCTATCTGTATGAATGTTGCCTACATATATGTATGTGTGCCACATGCATGCAGTCCACGTAAGAGGGTGGTGGATTCCTTGTAACTGAGTGTCCAGACAGCTATGATATGTTATACAGGTGCTGGGCCTGAACCTGGGTACTTTGCAAGAGCAGCCAGTGCTCTAAACTGGGAAGCCATTTCTCTAGCCCTTGTTTTGTTGTGGTGGTGGTTTTAAGCCATTATGAATGGAAAGTTTGTAGCAGCTGGACAAGGTGGCACATGTTTGATACCAGCACAAATTAAGAGGCCAACACATAGTAAAGTCTAGAGAAGAAACAAAAGGAAGCTTGGTTGACCTGGAACTTGCTCTGTAGACCAGGCTGGCCTTGAACTTTAATGTCTGCTTCTGCCTCCTGAACACTAGAATTAAAGGCGAGGGTCACCTTATATAGTCCTGGAGCTATGTAGAACAGGCTGGTCAAAACCTCAGACCCTGCTGTTGCCTTAAAGCTTAAAGTTTTTGGCAGGTCTCTCATCTTGGGTGCCAGAACTGAGCAGAACAGGCACCCCTGTACTGTTCCTTTTAGAGGACATGCTGGCTTTCCCTTTAGTATGTTGCTACAGGTTCATTGCAGTCGTTACCATGGTTACACTTCTCAAGGCCTTTTCTGCACTACAGAGACTAGACCTGAGATGAGTCCAGACTGGACTTTTGATCTCCTGGAGCTTGAGGTTACAAGCTGTTGTAGGTGTTGGGAATCAAATCTGGGACCTGTGGAAGAACACCAGTGCTTGTGTGGGCCAAAGGGCTCCATCATGCCTGGTGTTCATAGCACACTTGTTGCTACTTTGTTCACGATGCAGCCTTCTCTTTCAAGTCTCAATTTTCGTGGGTAGGGAAGTGGGGGGCGGTATGGGGGACTTTTGGGATAGCATTGGAAATGTAATTGAGGAAAATATGTAATAAAAATATTAAAAATTTAAAAAGTCTCAATTTTCACTATTTCCTGTCTCTTTATCTGTTTTGAATGGCACATCCTCATTTCAGTGATCTTGTCCACTTCTATACCATCGAGTGCCAACGGGCTGTCTAGTTTTATACACTGAGCACTTTTATTCTTCATGCATCTGGGCTTGGCCCTATGTAGGCATTACTGCATACCTACACACTGTGTCTAAGGGGGCATACGTGTTGGAGTTGGACCTGTCACTTAGGTCATTCCTTGGCAGCCAGGGTCTTTACTAGCAAAGCCACTTCACCATTCCATTGGTCACTTAGAAATGGTGTGTACAGGTTAATCAAAGTTCTGCTGTCATCAGAAGCAGACAGCTGTACATTTGGGGGAATTTTAATTTGTCAAAGTTAACAGCAATTGCTCGGCCTTCTGACTACTAATCACACGGGGACCAGCGACCAGCAGACACTTTTTGACCGACCAAAGGAAATAGAAGAAAACCAGAAGTCAGGAAGTACAGAACTCAACTGAAGCACAAGCAATTCATGGGGACAGTCCCTGAAGAGGGACAGGACGCAGAGCCAGCAGCATCTCTTCCATTACAGCAAGACAGTGGGGAGCCAGAAACAAAATCAGTAGCACATATCTTTACCAGAGAGTAAAATTAGAATGTCTATTCTTAAGTGGTGGTACATAAATCCACACACACACAGCTATAGGGCTCAAGAGAGCCTCCTGCCTCAGGCTACTTCAAGCCTAGAGTAATACTAAGCTCCCACCCCGTTCCTTAAACAGAAATCCAGCCAATCCAATCTTCTAACATAAGCCCATCAGAACATAGTATTTATCTAATAGCTTTCAGCTTACTAGACACCTAGTCAATTTAAAACGTGACCAAGGGCAAGCAGAGGCAGAGTGCTTGCCAAACAAACGTCAATAAAACATTGTCTACGAAGCCCTACTGATGGCTCAAGGTTGTCACTTCTACCTTCAAATGTTTTAAATTCTCTGGGTTTTAGTTAAGTAGACACCAAACAGAAAACTTTCTCAATGCTACTAGACAATTAAGCAAACTTTTATTGAAGCTTACATTGTGGTACAGAAATACATTTCAGCTGATTAAAAGTCCAACACCAACAAAGAGAAATTATGGCACCAAAACTTCCCCACCTGTAATTAGACTAGATCACTAGTTTACCTACAGTTGTTCTAGGCTTTGTTCCACACAAACCTATGCAATTCTCAACATTAGGATTCTTAATTTAAGATGGGGAAATCAGACCTCAAGCCAAAATCTACTGGGTTACAAAATCCAGCTTAAATAAGTACTGGCCCTCCAAATAGCAATTCAAAGTAGGTGCTGTGCTCATTACAGAATCAGACAGATAAAGCTGACCGAAAGCTTCCCCAAAGAAGCCTTCAATCAACACCGTGTAGAGAGTCCAGACAGTGTTCCAACCACTTGATCTCAAACCAAGTAGACTCTGTTTAGAAACGCTAAAAAAGTGTTTCGTTATAAATACGGAAGGAACAAAACATCACTGCATCAGTCCAGAAACTACCAAGAAAACAGGAGGGCAATAAATAGGGAGTTTAGTCCAGTTTGCTCTTTTCTGTTTAAGTCCCACCAACATGCCGACTCTTCAATGCCTATTATTTCTAGTGCCATTAAATAGATTCAGAATATTGCGCCGTTCCATCCATTCATACATTCACTATCTGGCTGAGTAACCTGGAGAGGCCTCCTCCCTCTGGTCAGTCATTCATCTGATCATCTGAAGGCCATGGTGAAAGGAAGACCAGAGACCAGCCGATGGCAGGACAGGTGGAAACCACAGATTCTCCTTTGAATCAAAATCTCCTTTAGTAAAACCTGGTGGCAACGGCAGCACTTACTGAAGTCAGAATGCTAGGACTACATTTCTGCTTTGACATAGTGGACATTCCTATCACTTAGTAAGTTAGTGAAGGCATGGTAGGCACTCCATTAACGCTAATTAAGGTGCACTGCACAGCCTATCATTTCCATGGAGTTTTCTTTAATGGGTTCTCTTTGCTCATTGCCCTGGAGACTGAGTTCTTTTCATTTGATACATTCAGTTTTGTCATTTATCTTCCACAGAAGTTCATGCCAATAAAGAGACCACATTCTTATGTCTTAGGAAAAAAAAATTAAGCAAGGGACCATCTCCAAACTCTCATCTGGGGTGTAAAATTATAAGCCCACAGTGTAACAGTGTATTGCTTCATCAAAGGTGGTGGAAAAACCATAGGACTCTAAATGCAGGAGCAACTATTAAAACAGCAGAACATAAAACAAGCAACTGGAGTCATTTTCTTACAAAGACTCAACTTGTGGAAGAAAAACTTTAATTGCCGTTGCATAAAACACCTGTATGAAGTACAAATTGGTTTTGAGTAGTATTACTAGAGAATATGCCCTAGAAAGTGGAGGTAACTGGATGTAAAAACTCTGGCAGCAATTTAATAGAACAGTCGCAGATGTCAGCTGAGGCCGCATCTAATGGGGACGAAAGCCTTGTCTGTGGGGAATTTTGGATGATGCCTGCAGAAATATTACACTGTGCATAAACCAAATTGTATCATTTTCACAAGTGTCGTAAAGATTCATACAGTCAAAGGTCTTTTCTACATGCACTTCAGTTCCACAGCAAGAGTGGCATAGAACACCTAAACACAGAAGAGAGCATTCATGCAAGATACCTAACTCCTTGATATAATAATGCATACACTTCAAAATGATTACACTATCATTACACCTAGGGCTTTCTGCAACTACGAGGTGGTGGTCATGGTCAGCATGGCCCTCAGGATCAGCATCTAGAAAGCAGCCACCACCTCCTGTGTGTCTTCTCTTTTTGCGCTTTTTCTTCTTCATTTTTCCTAATCAACTCTGCTGTTGTTGCTGTTTCTTAGCAAAACTGGTAAAAACAAAATTGTAATCGTTGAACATAGCACTCTGGCAATCAAGACGTTTAAAGCCGTCAATCTTCTGAGGCGAAGAAAGCACTGTGCGACATTTAGAACTCTGGGGGAAAGGTGAAACAAGCATTAGTACTTCTCACCACTACAATATTTTCAGACATAACAGTAACACCATGAATAGATAACTTTCTTAAAACTATGCATTTAAAAAGATTGATGAAATTTCAAGTGTTTGTGTGTCCATGCCCGGTGAGCCACCCGCCCGCCGTGCTGCTGAGAGAAAGCCAAGTGCTCTGAACAGATGAGCTCTCTCCACCCAGAGAGAGAGAGAGAGAGAGAGAGAGAGAGAGAGAGAGAGAGAGAGAGAGAGAGAGATACACAACAAAACACAAGTCAAGGTACCTGATTAACAAACAAGGTGGTCACAAATTTTCCTGGCTTGAAGACTTCCACGACTTTCCTGATGAGGTCGTCATAGGAGGTCTGACTTAGGTTTGTTTCAAAGCTGACATAAGAGAATTCTGGTTCTGGAGTGATGTGAATAGTCCAATATGTTCCCTTTGAGAAAAGTTATTAACAGAAAGTTAATATTAAACAAAAGTTGTTATTAACAGAAAGGAGAAGATACAGATATTAAAATATTCAGACTAACAGCCACTCACATCCGATTTCATTCCATTCATCGAGTAGCCACAAGGATTGAACAGTGTGGCATCAATGACAGAACCTGGTATCAGGTCACGAATTCCACTCTCACGAGTGACATCCTTTGCAGTAACACCATCTTTCATGTAGAACTGGTCCATAACTGCTGGGTCAAGCTCACTCATCAGAATTTCCAGGGTTTGATCTGGCTGACTGATTACTCGGCTCTCTGGGAAATCCAAAGTATACAAGTACCTATGTAGGAGTAAAATAAGCTTTACTTCAGAACGACAGGTTACAGAGAAACCCAATCTCAAAAAGCCCATACTTTAAAATGCCCATAGCAGCCGGGCGTGGTGGCGCACGCCTTTAATCCCAGCACTCGGGAGGCAGAGGCAGGCGGATTTCTGAGTTCGAGGCCAGCCTGGTCTACAAAGTGAGTTCCAGGACAGCCAGGGCTATACAGAAAAACCCTGTCTCGAAAAAACCAAAAAAAAAAAAAATAAAATAAAATGCCCATAGCAGCTGCAGTTGCCTGCATATCATGAAGCCAGTCCACTATTAACCTATAGTGGGAAGGGGGTGCTTCATGAGCCCCCAATCTTAACAGGGAAAGCCGGGAATGGTGGTGCACGCCTTTAATCCCAGCATTTGGGAGGCAGAGGCAAGCGGAGAGTTCGAGGCCAGCCTGGTCTACAGAGTGAGTTCCAGGACAGCTAGGGCTATACTCGAAAAACCAAGGGGGCTGGAGAGATGGCTCAGAGGTTAAGAGCGCCAACTGCTCTTCTGATGGTTGTGATTTCAAATCCCAGCAACCACATGATGGCTCACAACCATCCGTAATGAGATCTGATGCTCTCTTCTGGGGTGTCTGAAGACAGCTACAGTGTACTTACATATAATAAATAAGTAAATATATCTTGAGTTACAGGCAGGCTAAGGAAACTCTAGTGTATGACTCCAAATACCCAGGAGTATAGATATGGGCAATGTATTGCAGCAGGCATGATGTATGTATTTCTAGGCAAGGCGTCACTGCACAGCGATGCCCTTGCCTCTGGAGAGTAGTGCTAGATTAAAGGCTTACACCCTCACTGCCTGGCTAAAACGGTTTCTAAAAGGACAGGTTAAGAAGGTAGGGATTAGGGAAAAGTTATGGGTAGAAAATAAATATGATCAAAGACAAAATATGTTGTTGCAAAGACAAAACTTGCAAAAACAACTTTGCAACAGACATGGTAGTATATACACTTTTAACAGGAAGCAGGCAAAGATATGGACAAGCCTGGTCTATAAAGCAGAGTTCAAGGCCAGCAAGCTACATAATGAAACTCTGCCTCCCACAACAAAAATCCCAAAATCCCAACTCTGCGTACTTAAAAAACAACATTTACACTCTGAAGGGACACTTGCCAAGTACATGGCACCATTGAAACACACCTCAAATCTTCTCTCTTCTATTGTACTGCACTAAGTTGACCGTATTGGTCTTGTTCCTCTTACCTCAGTCTCCAGAATAGGTCGGATTATCAAGAGTGGGTTACTAGGTTTAGCTTAAAACATCCTTCACCCCTAAAACAACTCCACACATAGGTAACAAAGCCAAACCAAAATCAAAACTACATAGCAAGCTGGGCAGGGGTGGCGCACGCCTTTAATCCCTGTACTCGGGAGACAGAGGCAGGCGGATTTCGAGGCCAGCCTGGTCTACAGAGTGAGTTCCAGGTCAGCCAGGGCTACACAGAGAAACCCTGTCTCGGAAAACCAAACCAAACCAAAAACACAAAACAAAAACAAATACCTACATACCAGCAGTCAGAATTCATGCGTCCCATACAATATGCTGCTCCATCTGTGAGGAAAGAGAATCTTTTTTTAAAAAAAAAAAAAATCACATAACAGGATGACTTATCAGTCATTCAATAAACAGTATTATATATGCCAACTATCAAAAATGTCCCCAGTGAAGAGACATTAGAGTGAGTGAATTCTAACAGCAAGAGGGCAGATCCATTACCATGCTGGCACCAGGAAAGCAACCCTATGTCCTTTGCAAGGGCACAAAGTGCTCCAGTCACTCTCACGTCTATCTCCCCTTTGCTCTAGGAGGCATTGTATCTGGCTGCCACTGGTGCTTGTCAAGTTGTAGATGGACCCTGAGGATTGAGATTACTCCCACGGGTATGGAATCAGTCACTTTTCTAAGCTGGTTTCCTTACATATCCTTCCCAAACTGTTTTCAACATTTTCCCTGGCCCAGTAAACCAACTCAGAATCAACACCAAGTAAATCCTCGCCCCTCTGACAGGACGGTCATGTTTGATGGCATACATTACTGCAAGGGTCTGAAGTCTTCTTTCTGTAGTGCTGAAGTCCAGGGCCTCATGCATGCTATGCATATGTGTGTTCACAACTATTTGTGAGTTCTACATACCTAAGTCTGCAGAACAGGCAGTCTCTGCCTCCCTAGCCCCAGCATTACAACCCCTCCAACCCCATACCCGACTGCCTTTGCTTTTATAAACGTAGGTACCAGAGATCAAATTTGGGTCCTGTGTAGTAGTTACCTTACATCTACTTTGAGTTATCTCCCCAGCAACTGTTTTTGAAACAAGTTCTTACTCTGGCCCACACTGGCCCTGAATCCTTAACCTCAAGCAGCCCTTCAGTTTACTTAGTCACCATGACTAACGACGGTGCACGCCCTACTGCCTCACTTACCATAAGTGGTCAGGGGTCCACTTTATTTTTACAAGCACATAATACAATTTGTACTGTTTTGCCCACACAACTAAATCCTTGTAACATCCAGGTAAACAGAAAACAGAAAACCAAAAAGCCACACTACCAAACAATCCCTGGAGTTCCAGGCCCGAACCAGACCAGGAAGGGTTATACATGAAACCCATCTCAAATTATAACAAATATGAACACCCACCCACCCCTAAATGACAAGAATTATTAAATTCTAGGTTTACTTACTTGGGAAAATTGCATTAAGAAACTCGATTTCTTCCTGGAAATTCCGGTGTGGGTACCCTTGGTGAGAAGGCTTCATGAAATTCTTACGAGAATAAAAGAAGCTCTTAAAAAAAGAAAGAGATCTTTAAGATTAAAGTTTGACTCCCACATTCACATGGAGGCTCACAAACTCACTTTAACTCCAACCCAGGGATCTGATGCCCTATTCTGTCCTCAAGGGTACTAGGCACACATACATGTATATGTATATACCACTCATACACATAAATTAAACAAACAGGGCCTCATTATGTAGACCAGTCTTGTTTCTCCTGCCCTAGCCTCCCCAAACCAAAGCACTGGAATTCCAAGTGTGCAGCCACCAGATCCAGCCTGGAGCAGTGGCTTCTTTCTATACATTAAGCAAAAACTATGTGACAGCACAAATAAGTATTGTGCAAGCATGTGTGCCATGTGTGTATGTGGAGGTCAAAGAGGACAAATTTGGAGTCACTTCTCCCCACCTTTGGTAGGTTCCGGGGATGTCAAGTTTGCACGGCAAGTGCTTTTCAATAGTCAACAACACAATTAAAAGTCTCACAAGGAGAGAGTGAAGTAATTATCAAACTACACTAGTGTGGGCTCACAGCTCTAGTCTCAGCACAAAGGACACTAAAGCAAGAGTGAGACTTTTGAGAGCTGCCGGGGCTTCAAAGCCAGACCCCCTCTTCTTCCCACCCCACAAAGCAGGCTGGGTGTGGTAACATGCACCTGTAACTCCAGAGCTCTTGAAGAAAAAGGCAGAAGGGTTGAGTCTGAGGCAAGCCTGGTGTATATGATAATATCACATATTACAAAACAAAAAAACCCAAAGCCCCCAAACAGCATTACCATGGCAGGCAGCACTTTAGGTTCAACCCCAATCATAGGTGTAAAAGAACCAAATTCTGAGATTTTAGTGACAACCCATTCTTTGAGATAAAACATTAAAATCCAACCAGAGCAGAAACTAGTACTTACTTGAATTGAGTCAAACCCACTGTAATCCCTAGCAAGCTTCAACAGGGGAACCAGTGCTTTCAGTAAGAGGGTGGTACCACATGTCTTCAAAATGAAACGTCTCTTGGAGACAAACATGCTACTCTCACTGCAACAGAAAGTCACAAACAGAAAGTCAGCACTGCATCAGGCATTATGAGAACACAAGTCATCTATCAGTGTATCAGTATTGGACATCACTGGTGAATGTATGTTATGTACGTATCCACCAAAACCACCTACAACCAAAGTTAGAAAAACAACTGGCTCTGTATCCTTGTGTAGCTCGTGACTGTAACAGGCCTTCCTTCCTTCTATCACCTAATAGTTAGCTTTTCCCACTCTCTTCTACACACACATCCATACACAGCTATCAACTAAATTCTGAATGTGTGCAGCTGCGTGTATTTCACCTCAAGATTGTATAACTTTTGCTTAAATAGTATATATTCTATGTCAATCAATTTTCCTGCAAGTGTGTAACTTATTCAATTTTGTATATTGTTTTGTATATTGTTTATCCGAGACAGGGTTTCTCTGTGTAGCCTTGGCTGTCCTGGAGCTCACTCTGTAGACCAGGCTGGCCTCGAACTCAGAAATCCGCCTGCCTCTGCCTCCCGAGTGCTGGGATTAAAGGCGTGCGCCACCACGCCCGGCTTTATTGTTCATTCTTTTTGTTTGTTTGTTTGTTTTTTGTTGTTGTTTTTTCGAGACAGGGTTTCTCTGTATAGCCCTGGCTGTCCTGGAACTCACTCTGTAGACCAGGCTGGCCTCGAACTCAGAAATCCGCCTGCCTCTGCCTCCCGAGTGCGGGATTAAAGGCGTGCGCCACCATGCCCGGCTCTATTGTTTTTGTTTTTGTTTTTTTTTGATTTTTAATATTTTTATTACATATTTTCCTCAATTACATTTCCAATGCTATCCCAAAAGTCCCCCATAGCGCCCCCCACTTCCCTACCCACCCATTCCCATTCTTTTGGCCCTGGCATTCCCCTATATTGGGGCATATAAAGTTTGCAAGTCCAATGGGCCTCTCTTTCCATTGATGGCCGACTAGGCCATCTTTCGATACATATGCAGCTAGAGACAAGAGCTCCGGGGTTCTGGTTAGTACATCATGTTGTTCCAACAATAGGGTTGCAGATCCCTTTAGCTCCTTGGGTACTTTCTCTAGCTTCTCCATTGGGAGCCCTGTGATACATCCAATAGCTGACTATGAACATCCACTCCTGTGTTTGCTAGGCCCCGGCATCGTCTCACAAGCCGGCTCTATTGTTTATTCTTATGCCTGGATACCACACAAGAGCCTAACCAAGTATAGCTGGTATAGTTGTGTGTCCATTGCTATTTACCTAAATACACACTTTACCTCATCTTGGGCACTACTGTTCATGGTTTATTTTGTTTTTTAATTACTTTAAGTAGATAAAGAGAGTCATAAGGAAATCAATATTTTTACATATTTTATCTGCTTGGCATAGTTCACAAGTTAGCACTTTGATAAACATCTGCCTATGCCCCAAAACAAAAAAACAAAAAACCCCAGCTATAAGCCAAGGTGTAAGGCCACAGTATAAACCAAGCACTCACAGTATTTATTACTAAACTGACTTCACACCTACCTTAAAAAGGCTAATAACAATGGCTTTTGTATATTAATACAGCAACCTGATTCTAATGGAGCAAAAGTTCACATCTTGCCATAAACTCAGGCAGAGATCACTGGGAGTGGGGCTGATATTAGATACAATGTTTATCCTTCATCCAGCAGATACTAACTATGTGGGAAACATGGCAGTCACACAAAGAGCTGTTAGGCAAGACTTAAAAACTACCTAGAACATAGGTCAAATTTCATACTGGATTCTTAAAACTGAAGAAGAAAAAAGCAAGGATTCCAGTGAGAAGAGCGTGTTATTTCACCCACCATGCTGTGGTCAGCAGGGCTACCCAACGTCACACTTCACAGCACTTACCTGAGTACATAAGCTTCCTGCTTGTCAGTCTTTGTCACACTTATGATTGAGCACTGCACATCCTTCAAAAGGACATCCCACTCAGATCTGTGATCCAACAAAAACAGTTATTAAAGACTATTTCTACCGCACTTTATCCTTTAAGAAAACTTGTGCCCCCCAGTGCTAGAGATCAAACCCTGGTCCAAATGACAGGCAAGCACTCTATCCCTGAGATCTCTTTCTGGTCTCTTAAGACAGATGTAATGCGACAGGGCTGCAATGGGTATGCATTGTACACCCAGGCTGGCCTCCAACTCAGACATGTCTCTTCCTCTAATTGCTGAGCACTGTGATTTAAGAAAAATGTGCCACCACACTGGTCATTTCCCTCTTTAATAAAACATTTATTTTCTATGTATGGATGTTCTGCCTGCATATGTCTATGTACAACATACAAGTAGTGCCCACACAGTGGCCAAACGCTACAGATGGTGTGAGCTGCCACCGGTGGCTGGGACTCCAACCCTGGTTTTCTGGAGCAGTAGCCTTTCTCTTTCCCAGGGAATACTTTCTCTAATCTCTCTAGCTACCAGCTAAGCAAACAACAGACACACATACCTTTTTTAATCACCACCATCTTTAGAATCCCTCCCCCCCAAGTATTCTTTTCTTTTTCTGTTTTTTTTTTTTTTTTTGGTTGTTCGAGACAGGGTTTCTCTGTGTAGCTCTGGCTGTCCTGGAACTCACTCTGTAGACCAGGCTGGCCTCGAACTCAGAAATCCGCCTGCCTCTGCCTCCCGGGTGCTGGGTTTAAAGGCGTGTGCCACCACGCCCGGCTTATGCCTTTTCTTGAGCTTCATAACCACTTGACTGATATGTCCAACAGTTTAACCTGAGACTTTTGGCACATGCCTTTAATCCCAGCTGAGGCAGGCAGAGTGAGTGAGTTCCAGGACAGCCAAGGCCATACCAAGAAAACCCTGTCGTGGGGGAGGGGGGATTCTCACCAAATGCTACAAATACATGAACCAAGGGCATATTAGCATTATGCAGTCACAAACTCTTACCATTCCATTTAAATCAAGTTCACATAGCTAAAAGGGTACAAAAGGACCTGGGTTTGATTCCCAGCACCCACGCTGAGACCCATTAACTGGAATTCCAGTTTCAGTGTTATACAAATATATGTACGCACGCAGAACACCTGGATTATACATGACACAAACACTTTAAAGGTTGTTGGTAAGGGCGGAGGGAAAGAGTTGCTTGTGTTTAACAAGTACTGGTTACACTACCTAAGGACTGACTGAGAGCATATCTGAAAAAATTAAATATACACCAAACACATACAGATCTTTATTTCTTGCTTTTCTACATCATTAGTCTTTATCATCTTTATATTGCATAAGTAAGCTACAGACATTTATTCAAAGCCCACACAAGAAATCAGAACAGTGCTAGTAGGCAAACAATGAACTGAGACAGGAGGAAAGTTACACTCCAGCCACCTGAAAAGTTGATAAAGGCTGGCACACAGACTGCTAGATCCAGCTGAGCTATTCAGACTTTGAGCAGGTTGTCCACAGATTTTAATCTATAAATTTAAGTGGCTACATTACATATCACTCCTAAAGTGGCTGGTTCCAAAGTTCAGTTTACCTAGTTGCTGCTTAAAATTCAACTGAAGCTACCAAATTAGTAAGCACAAAACCTGACCAAGGTCTGTTTCTGAGAGTCATATTACACTCAGATAACCTAACCCTAACCCAAGGTAGTTCTTGTGTCAAAAGTAACTGAACAGACAGTATTGTGGCTGCTTACAGGACATCCAATGCTCTTCCGGCCCCCAAAGGCATCCACATGCATGCACACAAACGGCTAAACCTAACTTGTCCCCAATTTATCTGCACTATGTTCTCTATTGCTGCTAGTATGCTCAGTGTATGCTTCTTAAAGAGAGAATTTGGGGTCAACAAGATGACTCAGTGGTAATTACAGCACCTGAGTTTGACCCTCAGAAACAAAGAGGAAAAGGGAAAGAGAGGGAAAGAACCAAGCCCTGATGGCTGCCCTGTGCCCCACAGGAGAACACACTTGCAGGCACAGCAGCACAAGCATAGCTGCTGCCAGAAGCTCACACTGAAAGGTCTTCTGGCAACGCATACATTCTTTCTGCAAAACAAATAAGAACTCCAATACTTCGTGGTGGCACATGCCTTTAATTCCAGCACTCAGGAGGCAGAGGCAGGCGGATTTCTGAGTTCAAGCTCAGCCTGGTCTACAGAGTGAGTTCCAGGATAGCCAGGACTACACAGAGAAACCCTGTCTCAAAAAACAAACAAACAAACATCCTCTGCCCAAAAAAAAGAGTTCAGGAAAAAGTCAGGGCTCATGTATGACCTTTAACAACGACAATCCTTTACTCAAATCTTTATTTTGCTTATAATATTCCTAAAGCAGCCTAAGAATTTTCCCACCAATTCTAAATGTTATTTCTACCATCAATTTTAAAGTCTATATTTTTCAAGTAATGCATTTATCTTCTTTACTGGCACCGGAATTTCCCACCTAACTTCACCTTATTAACTAAGATTTGCACTGTGTAGCCCTAAGTTAGTCTGTACACCAGCTGGCCCAACCTGGATATCCACTTGTGTCTGGCTCCCCACTGCTGAGATTAAAGGTGCCTGCCCAAGTCTACCTAGCTAGTAGGTTACCCACCGTTTCCTACCAAATTGAACCCTAAGAACTATGCTTCTTTAATATGTCAACTTCAAATATATTTATTCTGTGAGGTTAAGTGGATTCTAAAGCCCACCCAGCACAGATCATTCTTCCCTTCATGCAGCTACATTACCTACACCAGACTCTTCTCCAATCAAGTAAGTGTTTAAATAAATTAAGCTGCATCAGCCAAGATGGATCAGCAGTTAAGAGAAATTCCAGATTCAGGCCTGGTGGCACACAGTCCTGGCACTCAGGATACAGAAGCAAAGGGATCCCCATGACCTTAAGGGTCCTGGAGCTCCATTTATATAAACAAACCAGGCTGACCTTACAAATCAGCAACAAACCTGTGTGAATCTGTTCCTGGTGCTCCAGTGCTTACAAGGCCCTGACCAGCCTGGACTTGCTTATTATGTAGACAAGGCTAACTTCAATCTTCCTGCCTCTGCCTCACAAATTCGGGGATTAAGAGCTTGTTTCATAATACAGCCAGAAATGCATTCTTAAAAGGTCCTTCATGCTCCCTTATAATCCATTCCTCCCTTTATAAGG
This sequence comes from Mus caroli, assembly GCF_978045245.1. Classification (NCBI taxonomy): domain Eukaryota; kingdom Metazoa; phylum Chordata; class Mammalia; order Rodentia; family Muridae; genus Mus; species Mus caroli. Next base: position 38,590,446 of record NW_028227264.1, read on the forward strand.
CCTCTAATCCACAACTGACCAGTCTTGTCAGTCTGCATTTCCTAGGTTTACAGAAATGAAATCGTACAGCATGCATGCTCCTCAGGCCTCTTTTCTCAGCATATCCGCTTACCTTAGTACTCGTGTGTACACAGAACAAGGCTTCACTTACTGCTGGGCAGCATTCTGTTATATGGTTATACAACTATCCATTTGTTTTTCCATTTTTGGGTTCAAGATCTCACTATGTAGTACCTGAGCGGCTTAAAACTCACTTGTACACAAGCATGGCCCCTGCCCTCTCACCCCCACCCCTCCCAGTGCCAAGATTAAGTGTGTAACCAATTCCTAACGACCTCCCTCCCCATTAGTAGATTTGCAGTTTGGGGACTAACACAAAACTGCCATTAAAATTCTCAAGTCGATATAATCAATTAGATCTTAAAACTACCAGGCCTGGTAACCTTGTGGAGATGTGGAAAGCAATGGCTATTTCTAAAGTTACCCTTTGGCTCTCTTCTGTAGGCTTATGTTGAATAGGCTTCAAACATAGACAGTTTCTTTAACTGCCCATCTGTCTTTTTTTTTTTTTTGGTTTCTCTGTATAGCCATGGCTGTCCTGGAACTCACTCTGTAGACCGGGATGGCCTCGAACTCAGAAATCCTTCTGCCTCTGCCTCTGCCTCCCGAGTGCTGGGATTAAAGGCGTGCACAACCACTGCCTAGCATTAGAATTGCTTCTTGACAGCTTTAATACCTAGCGTTTTTATATTACTGTTATTTTCCCCAGCCTTGACTGCTGTTAATACTATAAATATCAGTTTATTTCATCTTATTAGCCCATGGCTATTCTTTCCATTTCAGGAAAGATGCAGGTCCCCTACAAACCTCCCTGTTAGCCACTGACTCGTGATTTATCCACCTGCTGTCTCTCAGACACTTATTTAAAGTTCATAACAACCAGTGCACCCTCAGCTGGATGGCCACTGAAAAAGCACTGAATTTTTTTTCAGTTCTTTCGAATAGATTTCAGTTCTACTTGATATATAACAGTCACAAAAAAAAAAAAAATCAGTTTCTGGTTACACATACAAAGTAAAGGTGGTTTTTTAAACATTTAATAAAAGCACAGGTCGGTGGCAAAGCAGAGGCAAGTGGGTCAGGTCAGCCATGGCTACACAGATAAGTCCTGTGTATGAAAAAAAATAGCCTACCTTTTAAAAAAGGCCCATCTTACCTCTACTCAGGAGCCACTTTAATCAAGCGTCTTATATTTTAGCATTAATATATATTATTATTTTAGCCTATGGCTATTTTGCCTATACGTGCCCCACAAATGTGCAGGGTCCTCAGGAGTCAGAAGTGAGCGTCAGATCCCCCGGAATCGGAGTTAGATGGTTGTGAGCTGCAATGTGGGTGCTGAGTTAAATCCGGGTCCCCTGGACAACTAACTATCTAGGGTCCTTAACCTCTGATCTATTTTTAGAATCCCACTCTGGTACCTCCAACTAAGTTGAGAACGAAAATCTCTTTATCAACAAGAAATGTTTTTTGTAATTTCCTTGCGTACCTCTCTTTCAGGTCGTACCAAGATTTTCTAGGAAATAATCCTGGAAGCACCAGCTTTCCGAGACACCTATCACAAGAGGCTTTCCATATCTGTAAGAGGGGTAAGCTTCTCTATGCTTACTATGAGAAAACGTCAAGGGTTTGTAACTGAAAATGGCACACACTTCACATGAGGGTCGAAAACTGAGACCTTAGCACTTCGGATACATTTTTTTTCCCCTACAATGGAAACGTCTGCAGCAACTAGTAGGAACTGCGTTTCCCAGTGTGCCTTAAAGTCTCGGCAGCACGTGGCCGCTGGGATTCTCTTCTCGCTTTTTGTCAGAGGACGGTTGCACCGCGCAGCCAACATTCCTAAAACGCCCATTGGTCCACACCCTGGGGCCAGGCTCCGGAGGGGCCCAGGAGCTCATTGGTCCGCCTCTCAATGAACCGGACCACGCCGGTTCCTCCGCCACTCTAGTCCCATTAGTGCGCTTCGGAACACGGAGGAGCCCGGGTACCGGCCACCAAAGCGGGCGGCTAGTGTCACCGCCGCCGGGTCCATGCATCCTCAGTGTCATCCGCGCTTCAATGCTCGACTCTCCCAGCGAGGTCACTAGCAACTCTCCGCACCACCTCCCGTGTCGGGTGTGAGCAGGGGGCCCGCAGGTCTCCTTTGCTCCAGCTTAAGGCATTAAGTAAAATAGATCTCCGGGCTGACAGGCTTGTACCCCGGGAAGCAGGCAAACCCTCCAGCACCCCGCTGCGCTCTCCCGGACTTCGCCTCCGTAACAGGTTACACAGCCCAAGGTCAGGAGCCTCCCGGGCAAAGCCCGCGGAGGGTCCCGAGGCGCCCCGCTCTGCTGCAGGGCACGTCCGGGCGTCGGCGGGGCCCGGCACTGCGACACGGCCGCTCCCGCCCAATCCCGCCGCCCGAGCGAGCGCCACGCGCGGCCGCCTACCCAGCGGCGGGAGGCCTGCTGGTCACCCCGCGGCCCAGGCCCGCCCAGCTCGTGCTCCGCCCGCCCCTCACCCAGCCACACCTGCCGGGAGGGCCGCGTGCCCCCCGCCGGAGCCCGTCAGCCCAGCCCCGCCGTCCGCCGGGGACGTTACCTGAGCACGCGGCCGCGCCGGCCTCCTCCCCTCCCCCAGGCGGCGCAGGCGGCCCCGCAACCGCGGCGGGAGAAGCCAGTTCCCGCCCGCCGACCTGGCCCCACCTGAGGCCGCGACTCGTGCCTCGCAGGCGGCGGCAAGCCGCCCTCAGGCCCGGGTACCCACCTTGGGATGGTACGAAGATCCCCAGATCCCTGGCTTGCGTCGGACTGCTGTCTGGAAAACCAGACCTCCAGCAGTTTCTCCGTCCCTTCGAAAAAATGTGCAGCTTCCATCACCGTGAGACTAGCGAACAACCAACAACCACAGAAAATCAACTAAATTAAATCTCTTCTCCCGCCGCTCCTGCCGCCGCTGCGGATTGTTCCAGCTGTGTTACTAAAGTTCAGGTTCCTTTTTTTTTTTTTTTTTTTTTGCTATAATTTTATATTAACTTTTTTTTAAAAAAGGACTAATAAAATTTTCCCGGCTATTTTCGTGAGCGAAAGTTGAACGTGAGTCTGTTGGAAATAGAGGCAGATACAGTTCAGTCTCTTGTAGTCCGCTGCTTTCCCGTTAGAGAGAGTTGAGCGAGCGCTAGCTAATGTCGCCGGCCATACTGTGTAAGCGAGGGTTCTGCGTGAGCGCAGACCTTATATAAGCATCCTCCCCGACAGGCCAGGAAGTGACGCCATCGCCCCGCCCTCAGGGCCTCATAGGGACCGCTTCGTGTCAGTCAAACGTCGCCGAACGCTGGCTGGCTGGCGGTGGGCCCACGGGGAGTGCAGGGGACTACCAGCTTGGTTGCAGATGGAGCTGCCGCTGTCCCTTGAGCGGGAGACCGCACTGTTGTCCGGCTGGGGACTTGGGAATCTGGGATTACTTGTGGAGCTGGTGGGGAGAGCGGGAGACAGGCGAGGCTGTCCCACGCTGCACACAGCTGGTTAGCAGAAAACAGGAGGGAGTCTCGAGGGGTGTCGCGGGGCTCGGCGGGGGCGGTGGCCACTGCTGGGTTGGCGTGGTGCTTTGATCCTGTGCGGTTCCTCGTTTCAGCCGAGGTGGTTTTGGGCTTTTTAATTTTTTTCTTCAACCATTTTTTTTTTCACGTGTTTCCACGAGACGAACGCAGCCTAGGCAATAAAATTGTCAGTGACGTACGTGTTGCCCGGGGTCGGATTGGAATGCGCTTTAATTCTGCTTGTGCTTTATCTGATGTGGGAATGAAGGCAGTTCTCCACGGGTTTACACAATAGCCAGAAGCGTCGTCTTCCTATTTCAAAAGAGAAAAGAGAAAAGCAACGTGGCGCCCAGCCTTGGAGGGCTCCGGCGCTACCTACCCCCCACCGAGTGCCTAGCCTAGCTTAGGAGTTGGCCGCCTTCCAGCAGACACCTATCAATCCGTACTCCATTAGGTCAACTGGTGGATATTTAGTTTGCAAAACTTCCTAGGAACTAGCTTTATTAAGTATAATACGAGGTTATTTGATAATATTTTTCTTAGGCTATTCTTAAAGGGGTGAACTAATTCAAAGTATTCCTCTCAACCACCAGTACCGCGCAAATTTACAAATTTGCCTAAATGCCTAAAAAGGATCTTCACGGGTATATAATAATAATGTAAATGGGTATTAAAGAGTTTTCACTAATGATAATCTAAAGTATAAATTAGGGGTCCAGTCCAAGTAGGATTTTGTTTTTGTTTTTTTCTTCTGCTTTCTTCCTTTATTTATATTTGCAGTATGAAACACAAGCTCTGCACGCATACTTGCACACTCACACCAGCCTTGGGGAGGGAGCTGGGACAAGGCCACTTTTTTTTTTAATCTTAAGTAACAAAAGATGTTAACAAAGTTATTAGTTACTTGGAAACACTGGGGGAAAGTCACCAAGCTCATAAAATTAAAAATGATTATAGTCACAAGACAAAGGGACCATCTCCTATTATCCTTAGAGAAATCCACTGCAAAAGACACTGTTGAGATTTGCTTCGTACATACCCTGAAGACGAGCTCTTGTCTTACAAGAGCATGGATTCACATGTCTCTATGAAATTTGTTGAGAAAGAACCTGTGTGATGAAGTAGATACGTATATTACTTTTGCCATGTTTTTAAAAGCATCCAACTCAAACTAGGGATAAGGACAAAATTTAATAAATGCTATTTAGTCTATTATAATAGTAATTCAAGGAGGATGCGGTTATACTTGGACTAAAGATTAAAGGAATATTTCCGTGTTTTACAAGCTATTCAATTATTTGATGGTTGCTTATTGAAAAGAAGACTGCCTGCAAACCACCTCAAACATTAATTGTGGTATAAATATAATTTGGCTTGTAATTATTTATAATTAGTTGCTTTTTCAATTACTATTATGCTTTTTCCCAACCTAATTTAAGTTAACAAAAGTGCCAGGAATCTTGGCAAGGTAAATTAATGTTAAATACAGACTAACTTAACTAGCGTCAATGAATTGCATTGTTTCTTTGTAAAATGTATAGTTTTTCTTAAGGACTATTATATGGAAGCTCAAATTAGTTGTACTTTTAGCTGAGGTAGTTAATTTTTGCTTAAATATTTCACAAACTTAGTATGTCCAAAGTTACTTATCATCATTCCTAAACTAATCTCTCATCTCTATCTTTCAGTGACCATTCTTTCCACTGAGAGAGAGAGACAGCGCTCAGTTGTTAAGAGCCGTTGTTGCTCACATGCTGGCTTTTGACCATCTGTAATTCTAGGTCCAGGGCATGTTCCACCCTCCTCTGACTTCTATGGGCACCAGCAAGCTTTAGCTGTACATCTGTATATGCAGACAAACCCTCATACCCATAAAATAAAAACAAAGTTCTTTTTAGAAGTGCTTATTTAGTAGGCTGCTGTGGTGGCCCATGTCTTTAGTCCCTGTACTAAGAAGGTAAAGGCAGGTGGATCTCTGTGACTTCGAAGCCAGCCTGGTCTACAGAAGAGTTCCAGGATAACAAGGGCTACACAGAGAAACCCTGTCTCGAAAAACCAAAACAACCAAAATCAACCAAACAAAAAGAATGAAGCATTTTGCCTACACACACACACACACACACACACCTTCTAAAAGACTCCTATCTGCTTTTTAAAATTATTGTCCTAAAAATTAAACACAAGAACCTGAACTGTGTAGCCTAGGCTGATATTGAACTTGGGACCCCTCTGCTCCTGTTTTTCATGCCAGGATCATAACTAATTGTTTTCTTTTGTCGACAGTCTGTTGGGACATTGGAAAGAAGCTGGGGTTTGCGCCCAGGGTTTCCATACGCTAAACATATGCTGTACCACTGAGTGTGTGTGTGCGTGTACATGCATGTCATCACCTTGCATGTGGAAATCCTCTTCTTTCATCACAGAAGTCCCAGAGATCAAACTGAGGTCATCAGACTTGGTGGCAAGCACCTTTACCACTGAGTCATATTCCTGGCAGTCCAGTCCCCAATCCTAAAACTCCTTCCCTCACTCCATCCTCTTCTCCTTCACATTCAAGTTTGGTTTGTGCCATAGTCTGAACAAAATTGGTCCCTTCCAAAAAAATACTGTTTTTGATTGTTGCCAGTGTACTAGCATTAAGGACGGTTAGGCCAAGAGTCGCCTTCCATCAATGGGTTTAGGTGCTCTCCAGAGGGACTTGGCAGCAGTTGGTTCTCTTGCCTTTCATCCTTTTCCTACATGATGGCAAAGAAAGTCCTCATCAGTTAGCAGCAGCTTGATCCGTGGACTTCCTAGGCTCTAGACGCTCCCTAGAACAACAACATTTGGTTTTGACTACTCTTTCTCTGTCCCTTGCCTCTCTCTCCCCACTTTGTGTGTGTGTGTGTGTGTGTGTGTGTGTGTGTGTGTGTGATTAATCCAGGGTCTTGCACATGACGACCTGATGTTAGGCAAGTGGGCTACCGCTGAGCTATGTCCCCATCGCTATACGTACTTTTATTGCTCCCTTACAGTTATTGTTTCTTGGTTGTCAGCTTTCTTACACTTTCAACTTGATTTTAAGCTGCAGAAGAGCTTGTTTACTTTTGTTAATGTTTTCTCCTCCTCCTCCTCCTCTTCCTCTTCCTTCTCCTCCTCCTCCTGTGTTAGGGATGGGATCAGACGGCACATGCTAATCTAGCAATCTACCACTATGCTAAGTCTTTTCTGCTCAATTTAGCACCTTCAAAAGTAATACCTGACATGAGGTCAATACTCAGTCAGTATTAGATGGATAAATAATGATTTTCTTGAGACAGGGTTTCTCCGTATAGCCGTGGCTGTCCTAGAACAGGCTTTGTAGCAGGCTAGCCTCGAACTCAAGAGATCCACCTGCCTATGCCTCTTGAGTGCTGGGCTGGGATCCAAGGCATGCACCTGGCTAAGTAATGACTTTTTAAAAAGATTTGCTTATTTTTAATCTCTGTGTTTTGCCTGCACATATGCATATGTATATGTGCATGCAGTGCCTGCAGATTCCAGAAGAGGGCTCCAGACCCCCTGGAACTAGAATCCTAGATGGTTGTAAAGCCTCTATGTGGGTGCTGGGAATGAAACCCTCATCAAGAGAGCCAGTGCTCTAAATCACTGAGCCATCCCTCCAGTTTCTTAGTAATGGACTTTACCGTATCCTCCTAACCTATCTTACTGTCTCAAACTAGCCTTATTAGCCAATATTTCCTCAAGGTCCACCCCTCATATTTTTTCACCATCAAACTTATTTTCAGCTTTTAACATTAGCAAAAGATACAGTCTACAGAACATACTCCTATACATGCTGTTAGCTAACCATTGCTGCATAAAAACTCATACAGACTGATTGGCATAAAATAGCACACATTTTTCTATCCCAGTCTTTCTGTGGATTAGGAGTTCCCATGAGTAGCCTAGCTGGAGCTCCAGTGTCTCTCACAGGACTGTAATCAAGTTCTCATTTTCTTTTAGTCAGCGTGAGCTGCTATAATAGAATACCTTACACAGAGAGCCTTGCGAAAAATAAGAGTTTATTTCTAAAAGTTCTAGAACAAAAAGTGAAAAACTAGGTGCCAGAGTTGGGTTCCCAGGAGGAGGGCCCTCTGCCATGAATCACCATGTGTGGGAGAAGATCCAAAAGCCCTCAGTGGTGGTTCTCCTCCTCCTCCTCTTCCTCTTGTTTTCTAAGGTTTATTCATTTATTATATGTAAGTACACTGTAGCTGTCTTCAGACACCCCAGAAAAAGGCATCATATCTCATTATGGATGGTTGTGAGCCACCATGTGGTTGCTGGGATTTGAACTCAGGATCTTTGTTTTTTGTTTTTTGTTGTTGTTGTTTTTTGTTTTGTTTTGTTTTGTTTTTTTGAGACAGGGTTTCTCTGTGTAGCCCTGGATGTTCTGGAACTCACTCTGTAGATCAGGCTGGCCTTGAACTCAGAAATCTGCCTGCCTCTGCCTCCCAGGTGCTGGGATTAAAGGTGTGTGCCACCACTGTCCGGCTAGGACCTTTGGAAGACCAGTCAGTGCTCTTAACCGCTGAGCCATCTCTCCAGTCCTCCTTCTCTTCTTTTAAATAAGGGCACTAATCCCACTCAGGAGGATCGCACCCCTCCACAAGGCCCTATATTAATGTCAGCACACAGGCAGTAGGATTTCAACTTATGAATTTAGAGGGCAGAGACAGAACACTCAGTCCATAACACAGCCCACACCACAGCCTGCATTTCAAGATTCAACTGGGAAAGGTTTTCCAAGCTCATGTGACTGTTGGCAGAATTCAGTTCCTGCCTAGCTGTGGGACCATGGCGACCCAGCCACCTTTGCATCGGTGTGTGCTTTTTGTTTAAGATTAGAACAAGTTACTTTGGAGGATAATGGATTCTGCCAGGCAAGTGCTTTACCACTGAGCTGTACCCTACAGCCATTCATCCGCTTTTAATTTTAATTGACTAGAATGATCAAATGCCAAAGCTGGCTTTTTCCTGTGTGTGAGAGCCAATTTTTACATTCTCAGAAAACTTGGAAGTGAATTGATATCACATTGGTCGTATGAAATCGGCTGCAGTCAAATTATTCACTTCAATGAGATTGGTAAACTCTGCAATCAGGGCTCTTGATACTATCAAGGCGCTGTTTGTTAAATATTTACCAACTGCACTGCTCAGTTTTAACTTTCAACTCCACACAATCTAGAATCACCAAGGGAGAGTCTTCACACAAAATTTTCTAGATCAGGTTGGCCTGTGGTCCATTGTTCTGGTTGAAACCTGACCCAGGAAGATCCAGCCTATTGTATTTGGTAAGAAGTCCTGCACAGTGTGAGGAGGCAGAGGGCACACAAGGACCCAGGTGTTAGCTCCCTCTGCTTGAACACCATGGGATGGTTTAGGTCCTTACCTTAGCATCTCCAAGATAATGGACTATAACCTAGAATTGTAACCTGAATAAACCCATTCTTCCCCACTGTGCTTTCCACCAGGGCATTTGTGATAGCCACAGACATGGAACCTAGGTACCAACCTACCACCGTGTTGCAGGCTATTTGGTCACACCGTGAACTCCAAGATTCACAGCAAGCAGCAAGTGGCTGGGTTTCCAGGGGGGCAGGATTTGATTCCCAGCCCCCACTTGGAAACCTGTATTAGTCAGGGTTCTCTAGAGTCACAGAACTTATGGGATGTCTTTAAATATTAGGGGAGATTATCTGAATGACTCATAGGCTAACCCAACAAAGGGCAGCCGTGAGTGGGAATTCCAAGGATCTAGTAGCTGCTCAATCCCACAAGGCTGGTTGTTTAACTGGTCTTCTGTATAAGCTGGGACTCTGAAGAAGTAGATTTCAATAGATGTGCTGGCAAGTAAGTGCAAGCCAAATATTTGCAAGTCAGAAAATTATTGCCTGTGGATTAGATGCTAAACTTCCTGATCTTGATAACTTGTAGTATGGTTATGTAGGAAAAGAAATCTTATATAGTGTCAAATATATATATGTAAAACATATATGTAGGTAAAGCTTTAAATTTTAATTAAAAAGTTCAATTAAATATTTAAGAATATGTTCACGAAAATTAATTATTCTTAAATTCTATTATTAATGCCTATTGTTAGTAATCATACATATATGATTACTACATATAGTAATATATATTCATATATATATGAATTAATAACCACTTAAGAATAATATACCCTTGTGTCAGGAACCAGAGGCAGATGGATTTCTTTGAATTGGTCTTCAAGCAAGTTCAATGACAGCTGGGACAGACCCTGTCCCAGAGGTGTACAGGTGATGGTGATATAGCTCTGTTTGTTAAGGTACATGCTGCTAACTTTGATGACATGATAGAAAGAAAGAATAAGTCTTAAAAGTTGTTCTCTGACTCCACAAGTGCATAGTGGCACACACACACACGCACACACATGCATATCCACGTACACACAAAGTTAAATACACCATGGCATCTCATATCTGTATTTATAGTACTTGAAATGTGAGGCAAGAAGATTGTTAGCTCAAGTCTAGCCTGGGTTATTTATTTATACACAATTTATTGATTGTGTATATTCTCACATGTGCAAGTGTGCAGCTAGAGGTTAGGGGACAACTCTCAAGAGTTGGTTCTCAGCCGGGCACTTGTGGCGCACGCCTTTAATCCCAGCACTTGGGAGGCAGAGGCAGGTGGATTTCTGAGTTCGAGGCCAGCCTGGTCTACAAAGTGAGTTCCAGGACAGCCAGGTCTACACAGAGAAACCCTGTCTCGAAAAACCAAAAAAAAAAAAAAAAGAGTTGTTGGTTCTCGCCTTCTACCATGTGAGTCCTGGACCACACCCAAATCTTGATGGCAGGCACCTTCATCTCTGAGCCATGTTTTCTTTGTTGTTGTTGTTGTTTTTTAATAAGTTCACATTACAGTTGCAGGTGGTTCAGTAGCAGACCTCATGTGTGAGACTGTGGATTCATCCCCAGCACTAGGGTAGGGGTTGAGAGTGGTTGAGAATAAGGTGCTGTCTTAGGGTTTCATCACTGTGAACAGGCACCATGACGAAAGCGACTCCTATAAAGGACAACATTTATTTGGGGCTGGCTTACAGGTTCAGAAAGTTCAGTCCATTATCATCAGGGAGGGAAGCATGGAAGCAAGCAGGCAGACATGGTCCTGGAGGAGGAAGTAGAATTCAACATCTTGATTAGAAGGCAGACCCCAGGAGGAGACTTGCTCCCACAGGCGGCCAGGAGGAGGGCTGAGCAGCCACTGGGTGGAGCTTGAGCCTGGGAGTCCTCAAAGCCCTGCCCACACAGTGACACACATTCTCCAACAAGACCACACCCACTCCAACAAGGCCACCCTCCTAATAGTACCATTTCCCATGGGCCAAGCATATTCAGACCAAGGTAGCTGCATTTGTGGCTTTCAGGACTGAAAATAGTTCTTTCTGTTTAAATGCTGTCCTTGTTACACAGATTACATTTTGTTGTTTTGTCTTGTGGTAACTCAAGTGATTAAGTCCATGGTCACCAGCATGCTGAGCACCATTTATAAACACCCTACTGCTGAGGTACATCCCCAGCCCCTCCCTCTCCTTTCTCTTTGTAGACAGGGTCTCACTGTGTAGCCGGGCTTGCCGCAAACTGCCAGATCTGCCTGCCTTTGTCTCCCCAGTGTTGGGAAGACCACGAGCCACTATGCAGCTGGCTAAGGTGGATATTTCTTGAAGCACAGGTTCATTAAAACAAAAAGTTTTAAAGATGTATTTGACTTTTACTTACGTGTATATTTGTGTGAGTGGATGTGGCAGATGTGTGCAGTGCCTGCGGAGGTCAGAAGAAGGCATAAGAGCCCTGGAGCTGAACTACAGGCCGCTGTGAGCCACTCAGGATAACCAGAAATGCTCCTAACCACCGAGCGTTCTCCCCAGCTCCGTGAAGTTGTTTGCTTGCTTGCTTTCAAAGCTGTAACTTAAAGCTATAAACTCCCAACCCTTCTCTAGGGTTTCTATGTCTCTAGTAGATATGATATTTTCTTTTCTTTTAAAAATTTTAAATTTTGTTCTTTATAATCTTATTCTTTATATGCATCGGTGTTTTGCCTGCATGTATATCTGTATGAGGGTGTTGGATCTCCTAGAACTGGAGTTACAGACAATTGTGGACTACCATGTGGGTGCCGGGAATTGAACTTGGGTTCTTTGGAAGAAACAGCCAGTATTCTTTTAACTAGCTGAGCCATCTTTCCAGCCTGTGATCTGACATTTTCATGAAGCAATCATCAGGGAATCATCCCATCAAAAGCTTTTTAAGGGCTGAGAGGCAGAGGTGGGAGGGTCTCTTTTGAATTCAGACCAGCCCTGTTTACAAATCGAGTTCCAGGACAGCTAGGGCTGCATAGAGAGGCCCTGTCTCAAAGAAAAAATAAGTCCAAAACAAACAAGCAACTTTGTTGTTGTTTTGGTTTGTTTTGTTTTCAAGAGCCAAAAAGATAGTTCAGCCAATGTGGCCACCAAGGCTGGTGACAAATTTGATCCCTGAAACCTACCCAGGCTCCTGTAAGCAGTCGTCTGACCTCCATACACATGCCCACCTCCTTGCCTACTTTGTCCCCTAATAACATAGTCGAGAAGGATCAAGCACTCCTCAAATTGAGGGTTTGGACCACCTTGTATCCCACTGCTTGGGAAACTGGGTCAGAAAGGCCCTAAGGGTTACCTGGACAACTTAGCAAGGCTCAGAGAATGTTGGGACCTGCAGCCCTGTGCTAGAGTGCCGTGTAGCATGGTCCAGGCCCTGCAGTTATCACTAGCTCCACAAACATTCCGTAAAAAGAAATGTAAAAGCTCTGCCTTAGCTGGATGGTGGTGGCCCATACCTTAAGCCCAGCACTTGGGAGACAGAGGCAGGCAAATCTGAGTTTCAGGCCAGCCTACAGAACAAGTCCCAGGACAGCCAGGGATACACAGAAAAACCTTGCCTTGAAAAAAAGGCCTGAAGCAAAAACAAAAACAAAAACAAAACGTGTTTTCTGAGAACCACTATTTCTAGACATTCCATTAGGACATTCATAGCTTATGGTAAAATTTCAAGTCATAGGCTTAATCTTTGAACGACTAGGAAAGCCAGCATGGTTGACTCCAAGTTCTAACATCTAATAAAAGCCGAGACTCATTTCTCTTTGAGCTGACAGCCTTCTGTCCTGCAGGAACTGAGGATCTCCAAGTGATGGGCCTGTTATCTGAGACCCATTTGGTTAGGACTCCTACCCCCACCCCTAATTCCCACGTGAGGACCACACATGCAGAACTTTCTCTGCTCTGTGACTCTTCAGTGTCATACTCACAGGCAGAACAAGGCAGTGAAGAAATCTATCAATACCAGTGAGAGAGTAGCGGATGTTCTGAGAGAAAGGAAACAGAGGGAAGGGAACCATGCAGGGAGTAAACTCCCCAGTGCTGAGCACATAAATACACTGCACAGCTTAAGGGAAGACACCACCCCTAGAAAACGCAACCAGAAAAATACAAAGGAGAAACCTTCAGCAAATCAAGGGAGTGCTTGGAAATGAACAGTCGTTTGTTTTAGAGAAAAAGAAAACAACAAAGGTCAGGAGATAAATTTGAACAAATCTCTGGTAATGTAGCACAAGTCAGGGATGAATATAGAAGAGAAAAGATACATTTGTCAAAAGTCCCCACAGAAGACAGGAAGAAATCACCCAAGAAATAATATACTAAGTTTCAGAATGGAAGCACGTGGCATGGCTGCCAGGCAAGAAATCTTTTTACAAATAAGGAGGGTAGGCCTGGAGCAAGTCAAGCCCAAAAGGAAATGAGGTTCAAGCTCAGATCATCAGGCCTGGCAGCAAGCGCCTCTAACTGTTGGGTCATCTTTCCAGAAGCCTATCCTCTGCTTTTTATAACACATACACAAACACGCTCCAAGAGCACAACAGCAGTGAAAAAATAAATCCCCCTCTGGCTCACTGTCTTATGCCTTCAGACATAATGGTAATGGGTAAGCTAGTCCCCAGTTAAATGTTTTCTCTTATGAATGTTGCCTTGATCATGGTGCCTTTTCACAGCAGGAGACTTAGGCACAAGCCTCTTATGTGGTGGCAAAACGTTTATATACATAAAAATAAGTGCCAGGCATGCATGGTGGCGCACGCCTTTAATCTTGGGAGGAAGAGGCAGAGGGAGGTCTGTGAGTTCGAGGCCAGCCTGGTCTGTAGAGTAGTAAGTCCAGGACAGCCAGGGCTACACAGAGAAACCCTGTTTCAAAAAGACAAACAGACAAACAAAAAGTAAATGATTTCCTTAAGTTTACTTAAGCTATCTCCTTCCACGTAAAAAGCCAGGAACGGAGATGTGGTACACGCCTGTAATCGCAGAGCTGGGGAGGTAGCAATAGGCTGCATCCCTGGGCCTTGCTGATCAGTCAGTATAGCAGAGTTAGTGAGCTTCAGATTTAGTGAGAGAACTTGTTTCAAAAATCAGGTACAGAGTAACCAGGGAAGGCACCCAAAGTTGACCTCTGGCCTCCACCCACAAAGTCGTTGTGGACCAGTTGTGGTGGTGGTAAACGCCTGTAATTCCAGCATGTGGAGGCTGAGACCCGGGGACCTGGGCTCCACAACAAGACCCTGTCTAAGAGCATTTGTGTAGGGAATTATTTGACCAAAACATAGTGGTAATTTTAGTTTTGGTTCTTCAGATGTTCCTGGTATTGCTCTCTTGTGTTTACCCACTTGGAATCACACTGGAGGACTTTTATAGGAGGGAGTGATCGTGGTCTCCTGGGAGTCCTTCATCTTCTTTTCATGCCTTAGTGACCTACATAAGGATTAGTCACAACTCATCTGTATCCAGGTCTCTTGTTGCTTAATTTTGACAGGCCTATGATCTGCAGTGCAAGATGGGGGGTGGGGTGGGTTGGGGTGGGGTGGGGGGTGGCAACAGTTCCCAGAAGCAGGATCTTTAGCAACTAAGGCACGGCATCGCCCAGGATGTGGATAAAGGACACTATTCTTGTCAAACACGTTCTGTCTGCATCTTCTGTTGAGCAGTAAGCTCTATAATATAGACATTCTAAGCCTTAAATAAATGGGGGAAAGAATAGCTGGGTGTGGTGGCGCACACCTTTAATCCCAGCACTTGGGAGGCAGGGGCAGGCAGATCTCTGAGTTTGAGGCCAGCCTGGTCTACAGAGTTCCAGTGTAGCCATGGCTACACAGAAAAGGACCTTATCTCAAAAAACAAAACAACAAAACAAAACAAAAACAATGCCTTTACCTACCTACTTGTTTATCTGCTTCCCTCTCTCTGTTCTTTGCTCTCTTTGTACCTCCACTGAAGGATATGAGGCAAGAAGAGCCTTGCTAGATGCTAACCACCTTCCTGGGCTTGCATTTCCCATCCTAGAGAATGATGAACCAATACAATTTAATTATATTTCATTAAAACTCACTATAGGGGGCTGGAGAGACGGCTCAGTGGTTAAGAGCACTGACTGCTCTTCCGAAGGTCCTGAGTTCAAATCCCAGCAACCACATGGTGGCTCACAACCATCCGTAACGAGATCTGGCGCTCTCTACTGGAGTGTCTGAAGACAGCTACAGTGTACTTACATATAATAAATACATAAATCTTTTTTTAAAAAAAGTATCCATTCCCAAATGTTAAAAAAAAAGAAACCTCACTATAGATTACTCGAACTGTAATAGTGCATTATGGTAGTACAAATGGGCTGAATTGAAAACTGGTAGCAGGAATGGAGAGTTGCAAAAAGGAAAAAGGAGCCGGGCGTGGTGGCGCACGCCTTTAATCCCAGCACTCGGGAGGCAGAGGCAGGCGGATTTCTTGAGTTCGAGGCCAGCCTGGTCTACAAAGTGAGCTCCAGGACAGCCAGAGCTATAAAGAGAAACCCTGTCTCGAAAATCCAAAAAAAAAAAAAAAAATAAAAATAAAAAAAAAAGAGGGGAGGAGGAAGAAGGAGGAGGGAGGAAGAGGAGGATGAGGGAGGAAGAGGAGGAAGGAGGAAGAGGAGGAGGGAAATGTAGTGAAGACAGTTTGCAACTGAGAGACAGAAGTTGGAGAATTGGGAAAAGTGATTGGAACTGTCCCTGGTTGATTTAGGCGGTCCTGCTGAAGCCTGGGAAGAAAACAGTGCTAGGGACTTGACACGAGCTAACATCATCAGTGAGGAAGGAGCCTCCCTTGAGTTAATGCCTCCGTGAGATCCAGCTGTAAGGCATTTTCTCAATTAGTGATCAATGAGAGAGGGTGGGCCCATGGTAGGTGGTGCCACCCCTGGGCTGGTGGTCCTGGGTTCTATAAGAAAGCCTACAGAGCAAGCCGTGGGAAGCAAGGCAGTGAGCAGCACCCTCCATGGCCTCTCTACACAGCTCCTGCCTCCAGGTTCCTGCCCTGTGTGAGCTCCTGCCCTGACGTCCTTTGGTGATAAACAGGGCTGGGGAAGCAGAAGCAGAATAAACCCTTTCCTCCCCAAGTTGCTTTTTGGTCATGGTCATGCAGCAATAGGAACCCTACTAAGACATCGAGAGTCTCATCTATATCCGATTGGAATAATATATAAATAATAACATGAAGAAGCGAAACTCAAAGCGTGACTCATCCTGAGGCAAATTCTCTTTCCAACTGAGAGCTTGTGAAACTAACGTTATTCCTTTCCAGAACCCTATAGTATGATGGGCATACGTCAGACAACTTTATAAAAAGAAGAAATCAGAAACAAAGTAATAGGTCCAAAGCCTTCGAAAAGGTAACAGAGCAAACAATACGAAACCCATGTCCCTCTCACTCACGGCCCACACTGCCGCAGGGAGTTGGCCCCCAAGGTGACTATGGGTTGGAGTCTCTAGGAAGTATTAGAGTATTGTGCCTGCAAGAGTTGCAGGCTGACAACTGAATGGTTCCTGGTCGTGGGAGCGGCCCCAGACAGGACGCTACAGTAGGCATTGCCCTGGGCTGTCTGATACATCCTTTGCAATCTCAGTAGTGGCAGCTCTGTGCTGCTTACAAGCTCTATGCACCTGCAGGATTATCACATGCAACTGCTAATGCTTGATGCCTGGCTCTCTGCAGTCCCAGCCCCAGCTAGCACACTTGAGCCATGGCTTAGGTCAGCCAAAGAGCAGAATTAAGGGCAGAATTCCAAGGTTCAGGGGGACCAAGTTCATGGATAGAGCTCTGGGCTTAAGTGGGGGCAGCCCCAGAGATCTCAGCAACGAGCCAGGCATGGTGGTGCATGCCTGAAACCCCAACTAATTTAAAAGGCTTAGGTGCAATGCAAGAAAAGGTGGGCTGGGGAAGAGGAGGGGAGAAGGGAGAAGTACTTAAGCCCAGGAGTTAGCGACCAGCCTGGACAACATTGTAAAACCTTGTCTGTTAAAAATAATAACAAGAAGGCACTCTGAAATGCCGTTGGAGCGTTTTTCCATTGTCCTGAAGAATACCTGGCTTGCTTCTACTCACATTCTTTATGATATCCTTATTCCTCTTGTACATGTGAGAAGACATCTTCCTCGAAAACACAACCTCTTTAATTCTTCGCCACCCAAAAATCTTTCAAATCTTGGAATTCTAGTTTCTTTCTCTTCTGTTTTCTTTTCTTTTCTTTTCTTTTCTTTTTTCTTTTCTTTTCTTTTCTCTTCTGTTTTTGTTTTTGTTTTTCGAGACAGGGTTTTTCTGTATAGCTCTAGCTGTCCTGGAACTCACTTTGTAGATCAGGCTGGCCTCGAACTCAGAAATCTGCCTGCCTCTGCCTCCCGAGTGCTGGGATTAAAGGCGTGCACCACCACGCCCGGCTTATGCCACGCTTCTATCAACAATCTAATCACTGCTCACAACCACATACAAATACCTAAGAAGTTTCGGTCATGCCACAGTTTTAATCAAGAAACCATATTCCCCCTTTATCATAGGGAGCGTCACAGTGTTATCTCTGGTGGAGTGAGCAATGTGCCTTTTCCTGTGAACACTCCTAGCTCGCCTGTGCTATGTTTCTCAGCAGCCTGATTAGCCAGCGGATGAGAAAGTGGCCTGGAGAAGTCTACTCAGTGCCCTCCAGCCTGGAACTGGTGGCTTCCAGAGTGCTAGATCAGCCTTGGAGGAAAGACACTCTCCTTTGACAGGAAACGTGGTTTTCTGGTCCTACATGTGGCAAGTTGGGCAAATATGCCTTAATTTAGAATGCAGAATCAGGAAGGCCACAGGCCCAGCCATGCTCTCCAATAGCAGCTTTTATGACAAACTGAAGAAGACGACATTCCCGATTCTTTGAAGGTGGGCCCTGCATCTTATCCCTCAGGGAGGAGCAGGAGGAGGGCAATTGGGTCTCTCAAAGAATTAACATTGTATAGTTAGTATTTCTAAACAGTATATAAAAGTAGGAAATCATTACTTTTACTAATACATATAAAGTATTTTATATTTATGGTACTGGAGGTAGTACCCAGGGTCTCCTGCATACATCACAAGCTCTGAAACGGTGCTACATTCCCATCATCTTATGTTGAAATCAGTTCTTTAATTGTAGGAAATGATAAGGTTACATATTTCCATAAAAGGAATAGTCAAGAGAGTTGAAAACGTTTTTATTTTCTTACAATGTGCATTAACGCATGTGTTTGGTAGTGTATGCCGATTCTTGACTGATTATTTTTTGAATGGGCCCTACATTTTATTCATTGGGGTACACAGTAAAACATGAATGTGGTTCTCCTGAGGACAAGGACTAGAAAATACTTTACAGCCATCCAGCGTTTGACAACAGTCCAGTCTCAAGCCAAGCTGACGTCCTTAACCTCTGGCCAAGCGGCCAACACGTGTACGCGCAGGCTAAGGGGAGGGATGCTAGGGCTGTTGTGAGGCCAAGTGTTTAGGAGACACTGACTAAATGCACATCCCAGGACCCGTGGTGCTTCATCATTGTGTGTTAAACATGCCTGCAGCAGGCTCGAGCCTGCTTTTCTCAGCCAGGAGCAGGATGTCCTCGTGAAAAGGTTGAAGGCTTGGCGGAGTTGGAAAACTACATTAAAAAAAAATTGAGCAATAAAAATACTCAAAAAAATAAAATAAAAAGAAGGGCCTGACAGTGTGCTTCATAGTAGAGTACATGTTTCGCATTTGTTAGACCCTAGAGGCAGTCCTCAGTTTCTCCCTCTCCCGACCTCTCCCTACAGCTCCCTCTACCTTCCTCCCTACCCCCCTCTTTCTTACACACACATACACACACACACACACACACACACACATGGCTAAAATATTAAAAATATTTACCTATAGAAAAACAAAACCCCACTATTTATTATTTATTCTCTGTCTCTGAGTGTGTGACTGTGTGTTTGTATGTGTATATGTATGTATATGTATGTGTGTATGTTTATGTGTGTATGTTTCCGTGAATGTGAGTGTAGTATCTGTATGTGTATATATGAGTGTGTGACTATGTATATGCATGTGTGACTGTGTATGTGTATATGTGTGTGTATGTATGTGTATGTTTATGTCTGTATGTGTAAGCGTGTATGTATATATATGTGTGTATGTTTATGAGTATATGTGAGTGTGTGTGTATGTGAATGTGTGTGTGTATATATATGAGTATACATGTGACTGTGTGTATGTGCATGTGTATGTGTCTGTGAGTGAGTGTGTATGTGTGTGTACAAGTGTGTGTGTATGTGTGTATATGAGTGTGTGACTAGGTGTATGTGTGAGTGTATGTCTGTGAGTGTGTGTGTGAGTGTGTGTGTGTATGTGAGTGTGTATGGAAACCGTAGGTTAACATTGCTTATCTTCCTCTGATGTTCTCGACCTTGCTTTTGTGAGGCCAAATCTCTCACTGAACATGGAGGTTACTGATTTAGCTAGGCTAGGTAGCTATCAAGACCCTGGGACCCCCTGTCCTTACCTCCCCAGCACCAGGATTACAGGTGTACGGTACCATACCTGGCTTTCTTATGTGGGCTCTGGGTGTTTGAACTCAAGTCTTCATGCTTGTGTGGCAAGTACTTTACAAACGCAACTACCTCCCACCACCTCCCCCAAAGTTTTATCCTTGATTTTTAGATCTACATTGTGCAGGACAGTTTTATGTCAACTTGACACAATATAGTCATCAAAGAGGAGGAATCTGGCCTCAAGAAAATGCCTCCAGGGCTGGCAAGATGACTCAGTGGGTCAGACAACTGACTACTCTTCCAAAGGTAATGAGTTCAAATCCCAGCAACCACATGGTGGCTCACAACCACCCATAATGAGATCTGATACCCTCTTCTGGTGCTTCTGAAGTCAGCTACAGTGTACTTATGTGTAATAATAAATCTTTGGGCCAGAGCCAGCAGGGACTGAGTGAGTGGGGTTGACAGGAAGCAGCAGAGGTCCTAAAGTTTCAATTCCCAACAACCACATGAAGGCTTACAACCATCTGTACAGCTACAGTGTACTCACATACATTAAATAAATAAATAAATAAATCTAAAAAAAATGTCTCCATAAGATCAGGCTGTAGGCAAACCTGCAGGGCATTAATTAGTGATTGATGTGAGAGAGCCCAACCCCTTGTGGAAGGGGCCATCCCTGGGCTTGTGATCCTGGGTTCTATAAGAAAGCAGGTTGAGGGGCTGGTGAGATGGCTCAGCGGTTAAGAGCACTGACTGCTCTTTTGAAGGTCCTGAGTTCAAATCCCAGCAACCACATGGTGGCTCACAACCACCCATAATGAGATCTGACGCCCTCTTCTGGAGCGTCTGAAGACAGCTACAGTGTATTTACATATAATAATAAATAAGTTTAAAAAAAAAAAAAGAGAGAAGCTAGGCGTGGTGGCGCACGCCTTTAATCCCAGCACTCCGGAGGCAGAGGCAGGCAGATTTCTGAGTTCGAGGCCAGCCTGGTCTACAAAGTGAGTTCCAGAACAGCCAGAGATATACAGAGAAACCCTGTCTGGAAAAAAACAACAACAAAAAAAAAACCCAAAAAACAAACAAACAAACAAACAAAAAGCCGGGCGTGGTGGCGCACGCCTTTAATCCCAGCACTCGGGAGGCAGAGGCAGGCGAATTTCTGAGTTCCAGGCCAGCCTGGTCTACAAAGTGAGTTCCAGGACAGCCAGGGCTATACAGAGAAACCCTGTCTCGAAAAACCAAGAAAGCAGGTTGAAGAGCTGGCCCTCACTGGCTGCAGCGTTTGGGAGAGGGGCCCCTGCCCCTTACCTGGGCGGCACAGTGGAGCTAGCCCTTGTGACCTGAGTGCAGGAGAGTTGACCAGAGCTGGGTGGGGAAGGGCAATGCTGGAGAGCTGGCCCTGGTGGTGCGGGTACAGGACAGCTGGTGGGCTGACCAACTCAGCTACCACCCAGGCCCAGATTCAGTGCTTTGAGTTGGCCCACGTCAACATCTACCCCATCTATGAACTGCTGGAGGGTGTGAAGGGGCTGCGGATCCAAAGCTGTAGAATCTCCATGACACAGAGTAACAACAGGCTATCTGAGAGGAGACAAGCAGATAGAAAAAACAGACAAGCAGCCATGAGGAGCAAGCCAATAAGCCCCTGGTTTCTGCATCCAGGTTCCTGCCCGGTTTGAGTTCCTTTCCTGACTTTTTCAATGATGAGCTGCTGAAGTATAAGCTGAATACACCCGCTCCTCCCCGAGTTGCTTTGGTATTGGTATTCCATCCCAGCAATAGCAGCTCCAAGACACACATTTTGAAAAAAATTGGATGATCCACACTAAAGAGTTAACAATAGTTACTTCTCCCAAATGAGACTGTGCATCCAATCTGAATTTAATTTTTGTATATCATAAATCCCTCTATTCATTGAATAAGTTTACAGCCATCTTTTACTACCTTTACTAGGCAGGTGCTGTACTAATGAGGAACATTTCAGTCCCCTTTAATATATTTTATTATAAGATGACTATTTACATATGGTGAACCCACCTGTTTGTTCACTAGGCCATTGTGAATTCCCTCGTTTGGGTGAGACTGGCTATTGTCTCAAGTAAACACTCTGCAGACCAGCCCTGAGCTAATTCGGATCCGTTCTTTGTAATGCCTAATTAGAAGTAAATTTGAATGTTACTGAATAGGTAACCTTCTCACTGAATTCCTACTGAATTCCAAATTTGTCAGCTTCAAGGATTTTCTGGGACATTGGAACACTGGCGAAGGCTTAGCTATGTCAGAATTCAATCTTAAAAGGCACTTATAATAAAATAATACTAAAAGAGAGCACGTGGATCCATACACCAGACTAACTAACGCGGGGATAGGGTAAGAACATACGGGTTATGAGAATGCCAAAGTTCCAGGAGGTGAGTTTCTGTGGAACTCTTTGCCTCGCTAGTGCTCCCAGGCCTCTCGGGGCCTGCCAAGCAGACTTCACTGGAGCGTGCGTAGCAACCTGGGAGAATCTGAAGCACTCTAACCACTGAGCTCTCGCTCTACAATCTTCAAATTCAGGTTTTGCTCCTGCCTGTGAACATTTGCCGTTCAGTGCTGAAGCAGTTTCCCAAAGCACAGCCTCTAACCTTAACAACTTTCTCTTAAGCTTTACTGCGATGTGTGCGCTTTTTATCTTATCATAACTTAGAGAGAGCGTTTATTACCGGGTACTGGCAGTTATTACCGGGAACTGGCAGTTCCTGTGCAGACACTGAAGCCAGAGAGATAATGTTTGTCCTCATGCCGTGGCCTGGGTCCTGCAGATGAACAGCAGACTGGTTTCCCACTGTCCAACCCGTGCTGACTCTAAATAAATCAGCCTCTTTCTGATGAGTCACTGTAGCTGAGTTCCCACCAACACCAAAACAGGACCCCGGGCCCAGACGTAGGCCCAGGCAAGGGGTTGCGTACAGGGTTGCCAGACCAGTTTCTTAGTACACACGGAGTCATGCTTGTGGTCTGGACTCCCTTACAGGTCCTCTCCCTGCAACCCTGACCACTGATCACGCCCATGCCCCATCGTCCAATCAGATCTCATTTACAAGGCACAAAGGTAGGCATGCCTGCGTTGCCAGCAGTTAGGATTGGGACAGGAGGATCCTGAGTGTAAGGTCCTCTTGAGCTACGTAATAAGTTCACATAAGACCCTGTTTCTAAGCCGGGCGTGGTGGCGCACGCCTTTAATCCCAGCACTTGGGAGGCAGAGGCAGGCGGATTTCTGAGTTCGAGGCCAGCCTGGTCTACAGAGTGAGTTCCAGGACAGCCAGGGCTATACAGAGAAACCCTGTCTGGAAAAACCAAAAAAAAAAAAAAAAAAAAAAAAAGACCCTGTTTCTAAAGACAAGCAAGCAAGCAAACAAATTACCCCCCCCCCCACACATAACAAAGACAAACTTGTTCAAAGGCCAACTCATTATTGGAGGTTTTGGGCAACGTCCTGACTTCAGAAGTTTTCACACTTAACCCAACATAAGCTGTGTAAGCAGTGGTAAAGTCAGAGAGCAGATGGATGTGACCACACTAGGGAGATCAGCTCAGCCAGTGAGTGTCCCACTCTGTCTTCGAGGCTTCGAGAAAGGAGCCGAAGGAAGATGGAGCAAGAGATCCTTTGCAGCCATACTTGTGGTGTGGTCCCACTTAGTCCTGGTTCTGCAAGAGGTTCTGGTGAAGTTGTAGTCACCACGTGTGCTGGCTGGCCTTATGTCAGCTTGACACTATCTGAGAGGAGGGAACTTCAATTAAAAAATGCCTCAGGTGCTGGGGAGATGGCTCTATGGTTAACAGCATTGGTTGCTCTTTCAGAGGACCCAAGTTCAATTCCCAGCACCCACATGGTGACTCATATCTGTCTGTAGCTCCAGGATCTGAACCCCTCACACAGACATACATGCAGACAAAACACCAAGGCTCATAAAATAAATAAAGAATTTTTTTAAATTGCCTCTAGAAGATCTGGGCGTAAGGCATTTTCTTAATTACTGATTGATGGGGGAGGGTCCTGCCCATTTTGGGTGGTGTCATCCCTGGGCTGGTAGTCCTAGGTTCTATAAGAAAGGCTGAGCAAACCAGTTGAAGCAAGTCAGTAAGCAGCACCCCTCCATGGCCTCTGCATCAACTCCTGCCTCCAGTTCCTGCCGTTTGAGTTCCTGTCCTGACCTCTTCAGTGAATGGAGAATGCTGCTGAAGTGTGAATAACCCCTTTCCTCTGCAACTAGCATTTTGGTAGTCTTTCATCATAGCAATAGAAATGCTAGCTAAGTTACCCCTTAATTTAAAAAACTTTACTAGGACTCCAGGAGTCATTCAGTGGGAGCAGATATGCTTAGCTTAGTGTGAAATTTGGGGTCTAATCCCCAGTCTCAAACAACAACAACAACAACAACAACAAAGAATCTTATAACTAAAATGTGCTCATTGTTACTTGTGCCTTCAGTGAGCATAAACTTTCCTTTGGTGGAGGGTCTGGCTTCAGTGTCAAGACTGCTGACTGATAAGGGTAGTAGATGCTGAGGGTTTTGAATGGCTGAGACAATTTCTTGAAATAATTAAACCAAGCATAGGGATGAGGCTCAGTGGTTGAGCCCTTGCCTAGCACGGCTAGATTTGATCCCCAGGTATGGAAACTAAGCTAACAAATGAGCCGCAGTAAATTTGCCACATTTGAGGCAGAGAGATGGCTCAGTAGCTGAGAAAGTGAATGCTCTTACAGAGGACTTGAATTCCCAGTGTTCACATCAGGCTGCTAGAAACACCTGTGATTCCTGTAACCACTAGCTTTTCCACAAAACCTCTTTGTCCCCTGAAATAATGACTCAGAGACTTAATATTTCATGAATAGTTGCCTAGGCCAAAAGCTTTGGATTGTTCTCTGACTAGTTCATAACTCAATTATTCCATTTATTCTATTCTAAGAGTGCCACGTGGCTGGTTACTGCCCTCAGCTTCACGTGTCCATCTTCATCAGAATTCTGGGCAAATCTCGCTTTTCTCTCTTTTCTCTCTCTGTCTCTGTCTCTCTCAGTCATTCTCTGTCTCTCTGTCTCTCTCAGTCTTTCTCCCTCCCCCCCCCCACATCTTTCTCCTGGAAGTCCCCCCTTCTATTCCTGCCTCACCTCATTGGCCATAGGCTTTTTAATTGACAGGTGATGCTTCCATACATTGCACAAGAGAGCCACTTTACAAACTCCAATTCTAGGGGACCTGATGCCCTCTTCTGGCCTCTGGAGGTAACTGCACTCATGTGCACATACTCTGTTCAGACACACAGTCATAAATAAATAAATAAATAAATAAATAAATAAATAAATAAATACTTAAAATGATATAAAAGCAGATTTGCCTCGGCACTGGCTGGAGTCACGTTATAGTGCTATTTGTCTTTTTCTATCAATCCTCACTCTCTCCCGGAAGACCCCGTTGAGTAACTGAGCTGGCTTAGACACTTTTTTTCCTTAATGAAAGATTTTGCTATAGCATGTGATATTGTACATTTTATCCATAGTAGAGGGTCTTTCAAAATCGGAATCAGGTGCAGTTCAGGTGACTTTATACCTGAAGTCCTGGCATCAGGAGCTGGAGGTAGGATATTGCCATGGAAAATTGGAATCCACCTTCTCAAACTCTGCCACTGTTTTATCAAGTTTGTGTGCATTTGAAGACCTTTGTTGTTATTTCAACAATATCTACTGTTTCCTCGCTGAGAATAAATCGATTACATTTCAAGAAATAGCTTTCTTTGCTCACACACTAGCCCCCAACTTAAGATTCTGCCTATAATTCTCTTACTAGTTTCACCAAACCTATGGTGAAAATTTTAATCCTTCAAGGTCATCTGTGAGGGTTAGAGTCAACTTACTCTAAACTCCGGTTAATACTGATAATCTGACTTCTTTTGAGTCAGAAATGTTCTTTACCCTCTAGACTGGTGACTAATTATCAGGCTTTCAGTTTGCTGCGCTCAGACCCACCAGAGGCACCACCACATCAACAACTGCATTAAGACATTCTTTTTTAAATAATAAGACTTAAAAGCTGAAATTACTCCTTAATCCACAGATTTCAGAATGCCTATTATGTTTGTAGGCATGAAAACATTAATCTTGCCACCCATCGCCATCAGAAGTCTTAGGCTACAAGGCCTGTCACCATTATCAACAAATGGTAATATTTTGAAATGAATCTTTTTCTTTGGGCAGCAGGTTTCAGTGGGCTTAAGAAATTGAGTAAGGTGTCTTTTGGGGAAAAGAATGCCATTGTCCAGGCTTAGCGGTTCCATTTAGCAAGTGTAGACAAAGGTGGTTTTGTGTAATTCTTAAAGGCTTTGGGATCTTTGGAGTAACAGGTAAGCACTGAGTTCAACTTGAAGTGGCCTGGTGACCCAGGGGTAACTCGCAGACTCAATCCCAGCGTTGGTGAGACTGAGTATATTTGTCTCGATGTGACTGTACCTCAGACAGGAAGCACAATCCAGAGAGGCTAACAGGTCCAAGGTGCAGGCCACTATGGCAGGGGTTAATGGCTGCAGGAGTCGGAGGCAGTTGGCTACACTATGTCTGGTGTCAGGAAGTAGGAATGGATAAAAGCTGGTAGTTAGATTAATTTTCTTTTCTTTCTCGACTCACTGATCCCTACTCAGAAACGTACAACGGTGACCATGGACTTGTGATGACATGAAGAACTGCCTTTTTGCTTCTGTAACTTGCTTATGCAGATACCTAGAGACTGTTTTGAGTTGCCCTGATCACTTAACTTGGCAGAACAGAACGGTTTTTACTTGCTTGCCTAGATATTGAAGGTCTTCGTCTGGTTGCCCCTTTAAAAGCCATTCCCTATACCCTCCTTCATGGCAAGCTCGGATTCGGCTCAGAGACTGTTCATTCTGTTAGCAGCTAATCAATCCATGTTTTAATTATAATTAGATTAGGTCTATGGTCTTTCCCTAGGGGGTCACAAACTCTGTACCACCACCCACAGTTAAATGTCTCTTTCTACCTCAATTAATGTAATATAAATAATTCCATTGGGCATACCCAGAGGGTAACCTAATCTAGATAATCCCTCACAGATGTGACCAGCGGCTATTCTAATCTAGATAACTCCTGGAAGAAATGGCAGAGGTGAGTGTCCTAGGTAATTTTAGACCGTCTTAAGTAGACAGTGGTAATTATTACACCAAGCAAGGGAGATTGGGAAACCAAGACAAGTTTGGTCAATACAGTGAGACCCTGTCTCAAATGAAACATAGTAAAACAAAACAGCTTCTACAAACTAACAAGAAAGGCAGCTGACACAAGGTCAAGCATTGGCTTTCCCTCCTTACAAACGTCTCCCATGGCATCATCCTCCAAGAACAGCTGCTGTGTCTACATTGAAATCTATTGTTCGCCATAATCACCTTCATTGAAGTTTCATCTCAGGTCCTGGAAGGGTGGCTCAGTTGTTAAGAGTGAGCACTTGTTGCTCTTACGTGGGTGGGGTCAGAGTTACTGCTCTCACACTGGGCGGTTCTGTGCTTGGTCTGTAATTCTCTTGAGATGCCTTGTGATCCTCTTGTGAAACCTTGCTTGACGTTTCTTCCTGATTTTGTCCCACTGTGTGATAGAGTGTGCTGACTTTGTTCGATCTAACAGTCTATAACATGCTGTACTTCTTAATAGGCTTGCTTGGCATAAGACACAGCCCATGCTAGATCTCGGAAACCCAGCTTTTCTGTCTTCTTTATCGTCTCATCTCCTGGCTACCTCCTATTTGGGGATCTTGTCACTGAGGAACAACATGCTGATTCAGGTCAAGACAGACAGACAGACAGATAGGACCAAAATACATAAATAAATAAACAAACAAAAATTAGAACCTGAGGCTCACCCCCAACAGTGTGACATCAACAAGTCATGATCATGAAACATTTCCAACCTTGTGGAACCATTTGACGCCCGTGTTGGGAGCCCTTATCCTGCTCTTCCCACAGCATGGGTCAGGTGCATTCTCCCTCACATGAAGAAAGTGATAACATGTTCATTGTTGAGCATCCTAATACATATGTTCATATTTCATTTTAGATGAAAAAATGTGTTGGTGATAGTAAATTATATATCCATGAGGAATGTAAAATAATAAAATGATTAGCACTTGCTTATTAGCTCAGAAAATATAAATTATGTCTTCCACAAAGGACCAAGTACAGCTTATGAGAGACACATGAAAAAATTAGAAGTTCAAATCGTGGAAACTTGGGTAGGAAGCGATGTCTCCCATCATTCAAAGCTGAAGGGAGTTAGGTACTTTATAAAAATGAACAGTTATTAGAATGAGATTAAAATAAAACACTAGGCTTCCTAATTGCCATACTCAGAGAATTATACAAGGAAGTTATTCTAAGGACTGTTTCCATCTATTAAGTTCTAAAAGGATGTGTCATA
Organism: Mus caroli; assembly: GCF_978045245.1. NCBI lineage: Eukaryota > Metazoa > Chordata > Mammalia > Rodentia > Muridae > Mus > Mus caroli. The sequence goes on from NW_028227264.1 coordinate 38,618,421, forward strand.
TGGGTCCTTGTCTAGGGAACACAGAGTGACTTAATGGAATGTTTTAGAGTAGTATAATAGAGAGAAATTGTTAATGTAACAAGAAGTGATTTTTATAAGTTTTTTTTTTTTTAATAGCAAAAAATTGAACAAAGATGGGATACAGGTCAAGCGTCTCCTAAAACCCAGCAGAGGTTAAAATAAAGTTGCTGAAGAAACCCCTTAGGTATGGATTAACTCAAATCCTGAGAAATCTTTCCTTAGACGATCAGAGAGTAGGCTATCTGTCTGTTCTGGAGATGGTGGAACTCCAGTCAGAGCACCCTAGCTTATAAAGGAAGCAGGTAGACAGCCACAGGGAAATAGGGCTGAGAGGAGGAGAACAAAGCTCTGCAGCAGAGTTGGTACCTGGTGTGTGCAGACCCTGGGTCCCAACCCCAGCAGCACATGAAAAGTTTTATGCACCTAGTAACACGGACCAATTCCTCATTATCTTAGATATTATCAGCCTGCTTAACGGGAGTTATTCCCAGTGAGATTCATAAAGACACACTAAAAATATACTGAAAATAAAAGACACCCCAAAACTAAACCAATTGATGTCTTATGCTTTATGATTTAAAGTAGAAATATTAAGCCAGGAAGATCTCTATGAGTTCAAGGCCAGCCTAGTCTATATAGTAAATTACAGGCTGACCAAGGCTATATATAGAGATCCTGCCTCAAAAACAAAACAAAAAACAAAACAAAACCCAAAAAACAACAACAAAAAACCCAACCAACCAACCAATAAATAACAAAATAAACAAATAAAATAGAAATATTAGCATAGACATTCCTATGAATTTTCTTTTTCTTTTTTCTTTTCTTTTTTTTTTTTTTTAAGAATTATTGGGCTGGAGAGATGGCTCAGAGGTTAAGAGCACTGACTGCTCTTCCAGAGGTCCTGTGTTCAATTCCCAGCAACCACATGGTGGCTCACAACCACCTGTAATGGGATCTGATGTCCTGTTCTGGTGTGTCTGAACTCACATACATAAAATAAAAATAAACAATTCTTTTTTTAAAAGACATATTTATTTTATTTATATAAGAACACTGTAATTGTCTTCAGACATATATATATATATATACATACATACATATATATACATACACACACATATATATATACACATATACATATACATACATATACATATATATATATATATATATATATATATATATATATTTGGTTTTTTGAGACAGGGTTTCTCTGTGTAGCCCTGGCTGCCTTGGAACTCACTCTGTAGACCCATCCGGCCTCAAACTCAGAAATTCATCTGCCTCTGCCTTCCAAGTGCTGGGATTAAAGGCGTGCGCCACCATGCCTGGCTTCTAAAGAGTATTTTTAAGTACACCATATAAATTGAAGTCTTTCTCTATCAAAACAACATAAATCTACAATGTTCACATCAAAGCTACAACATAGCATTCTGAAGAAGTATTTAACCAATTCTCAAATTACTTATAAGGCTTTTGTTATGAAAGGATAACCATATCTTTGTATTTCTTTGTATACTTTTCTGGCTTTTTTTCTTTTGAGACATGTATATAGATCAGGTGGCCCAAACTCACAGAGAACCACTTGCCTCTACCTCTTGAGTGGTACCATGCCCAGTTTTTGTTGTCGTTGTTTGGGGGGTGGGGGTGGAGGGAGGTGGGACAGAGTCTCACTGTAGTCCATAATGTCCTGGAATTAAGTATATTTAGTTCTGGCTGGCTTCTGAAGCAATCCCCTGCCTCAAAATCCTAAAACTGTGTTATAAGCATGAGTCGTTACACCTAGATGGCTAGGGTCTTTTTAGAGGTAATTAAGATTAGTAATATGAGATTAGGGTAAACTCTAAATCTAGTGACTGTCGTCTTTGGAAGAAGAGGAAAGGAGCTGAGGAAGAAATCCTTGAGGATTAAAATCTGAGGCCAAAGGATGCCTGGAGGGCATCAGAAGCTGGAGAAGGCAGCGAAGGATTTGTCTGTAGCAGAGAGGGAGCATGAGTCTAGGTCCATCTTGATTTCAGATTTTCTGCTACAGAACTACACGTGAGTACGTTTCTATTGTTTCAAATCATTACACTGTTAGGTAGAAACAAATAGAGTGAACACCAACATCTATAACAGTTATCAAAGTATGATGCAAAGTCTCCTGAGTATGCCCAAAGCCTTTTCTGGTAGTCTATCGTTTAGAATCTGTGTCGAAATTTCCTCCTCATTAAACAGGTTTATTAAGATTCAGGATCTGGGGGTTGGAGAGATGGTTCACTGGTTAAGACCACTGGCTGTTCTTCCAGAGGTTCTGAGTTTAATTCCCAGCAACCACATGGTGGCTCACAACCATCTGTAATGGGATCTGATGCCTTCTTCTGGTGTGTTTGAGGAGAGCAACAGTGTATTCAAATATATATAAATAAATAAATCTTAAGAAAAAAAAAAGAAGCCGGGCGTGGTGGCGCACGCCTTTAATCCCAGCACTCGGGAGGCAGAGGCAGGCGGATTTCTGAGTTCAAGGCCAGCCTGGTCTACAAAGTGAGTGAGTGCCAGGACAGCCAGGGCTACACAGAGAAACCCTGTCTCGAAAAACCAAAAAAAAAAAAAAAAAAAAGAAAAAAAAAAAGAAAAAAAAAAGATTCAGGATCTGGGGACTGGAAAGATAGCTCAGTGGTTAAGAGCACTGGCTGCTCTTCCAAGGCTCAATTCCCAGAATCCATGTGGCAGCTCACAATTGTCTATAATTCTAATTCCAGGGCATCTGACACCACACACACACACACACACACACACACACACGCAGGCAAAACACCTATGTACATAAAATAAAAATAAGTCATTAAAAATAAAAAAGAAAAAGAGTCAGGATGTGAACAACTCATAGGTCTTAGGAAATCCCTGAAATTTATCAGATTCACATGGCTCCTTCCTCTTTAAGCTTATGTAAGCAGTAACAACTGCTAGAGAGAGGGGACTCCCTGATCTGTTGAGCTGCTTTCATAGAGAGTTCCAGGGTTGTAGCTTTTGTGAGTCAGCACCCAGGCTGGGGTCACCTTTTTGGTGATGCAGCTGCCTTTGAACTACCCACACTCCGGTAAGTAACCTCAATACACTTTTTAGTGTGCCAGATTGTTTCTTTGGCCTGTCATCAGTGCCTTATCTGGAATAAGTAGAAGTTGATTCATGTCTGTACAGGAAAAGCTTTGTAGCAGAACTAGTCTCATAATATGAAGGCCTTTTAAATTTATAGATATTTGCACTAAGGGGAGACTAAGCATTTCAACATGTATTAATACAGTTTCACTTCACCATACGCATACTCATTATCTTCCTTCACTGTCACACACAAAGAAAATGCCAGTCTTTGTAGCTGGGTGTGGTGCTACAAGCCTGTAATTCTAGCACTTGCTGGGTGAGTCAGGAGGCTCAGGAGTGTGGGGCAACGGGGCTACGCACAGACAGCCTGGTTTCCAGTCGAGGCTAGATTTTTGAACCCCAGGACCCAGTAGTGATAATTCACTTACATGGGACGGAAGGAGTTCTCTCGTGTCTCCTGGACCCTGGCACCTGTCGGAGTTACCGCCCCTACAATCCCCACAGGAGAGGCATGGCTATCAGCCACTTAGGAATAGCACCAAGCCTTCCCACATGCAAATAAGGTTTTCCCCAAACTCTCAGTCCAAGCCAATGAGAGGTGCCTGCTCTCAAACCCTAAATCACCCCCAGAACTGTATATAAGGCATGCAGGGAATTAAAGGTATGCGAGAACTATTCCTTTGTCTGAGCCTTTTGTTCCAAGAGCTGTTTGTAACACTTGGGAAGAGATCTTCTCTCCCCAAGAGCCACCAGAGGTCCCACCGCACTCCTCACAGGATTGTCGGCTATTCACAGGCCCAGCCTGACCCGACTCAGTTCAGAGAGGCTCAGAGTTACTGAGCGACCTGGAAGGCGTGGCAGAGACTTCATCTCCCTGCCTGCACTCACTTCCCCTCGCTGGAGCCTTCCCACCCGGCCTGGACAGAGATCTCTGGTACCCAGGCCCACACAGGAGTTCAAAATCATGGTCAGCTGCATTAACTCGGGGCTGGCCTGCTCTAAGACAGATCCTGATTTAGAAAATAAACTGAAGAAAAAAAGAAAAGAAAGAAAGAAAAAAAGAAAGAAAACCAAAACTCAGAATTTTCCCTGACCTACGTAAGACTGTGTTGTAAGAGAAATCTCATTTCTCTGTTCAATTCTGACATCCATGTAGCTTATAAATTGCGATGACTAAGCTTGTAGGAATGATCAGGCCATCCTAGGTTTACATACTGCTTCTCTTCTCACACGCAATGAACCTGATGGGAAGATTTACAGCTCATTTCTCCTCCTGACTGGTCTCCCGGAGGCTGGGCAGGCACGCCATCTGACTTGAACAAAGCAGTCAAGGTAAGTTTCCGTTGTGAGTCCTCTGCCTGGGCCAAGAGAGCACAACACTTTAATTTTTAGAGCAGACCTTTTGTGTTCTTTCCCAGGGGAGTGATTATGGATTTGTTACCTTCCGGGGTACTATTTAGTGGGGGCCATGCGTGCTTGTTTAAACTAGAGTGGGCTGCAATTCAGCGTCAGGGAGCAACGCCTTGCTGACTTGGAGCTAACAAGCCCAGAGCTGGGGATAAGGATTTGGAGTGCTGGGATGACTGGCAACAGCAGACTTGGGAGCCTGGTCTGGGAAGATTACATCACCGAGACAAGCAAGGTGCCTATGTAGGTGCGCTGCCTTTTTGAGGAGTTTAATTTCGGAGAGATCTAGCAAACTATACCTTCAACTCTCTGAAGTAACTGACACCTTGATACGGGGATTGATCAACTTACTGTGTTACTCTTTGCAGGTCCATTGTACATCTTTACTGTATATTTGAGGGGAAAAAGTCCTCTGATCTGTCTACCAAAAAAAAAAAAGCCTAATTAAATAAGATTATATTTTTTTTGTTGTTGTTTTTAACTATGTATTTCTGTCTGTCTGTGTATGGGTATGTGTAGGTGCAAGTTAATTGTAGAGGTCAGAAGACAGTGTCAGACCCCCTGAACCTGAAGTTATAGGTCGTTCTGAGAGACCCGATGTGGGTGCTGAGAACCAAACTTAGGTCCTTTGCAAGAGCATATGTAGTTTTTTGTCTTTGTTTTTGAGACAGGGTTTCTCTGTGTAGCCCTGGTTGTCCTGGAACTTGCTCTGTAGAGAGGGCCTCCCGGGTGCTGGGATTAAAGGCATGTGCCACCACTGCCCGGCTCTGTTTGTCTTTTAGATTTATTGTATGTGTATGGGTGTTTTGCTTGGATATATGTACACCATGTGCGCCTGGTGCCCCAGAAGTCATGAGGGCATTGGACCCCCTGAAATTGGAGTTATGTCCAGCTTCAAGCCACATATGTGCACTGGGAAGGAAACCTGGTACTGGAAACTGAAGCTGGGTCTTCGAGAACAACTAGTGCTCTTAACCATTGAGCCACCAGTCTATTCCGGGTCTACACTTTCCTCTTCTCTCTTATGGCCCTATCTGGCATCGGTGGTGCTGACATCACAGAGTGTGCCCTCCTTCACTCTATTTTATGGAACATTTCAGGAGCATCAGCACCAATGTCCTCCTCTAAGAGCTGGTAGGATTCGGCAGTGACTCCATCTGAAACCGTAACCTTATTTGAAAAGAAGATTTTTAATAACTGTTATCAAGCTAAAGCAAGGTTGTAGTGGCTTATAATGGGCCCAAATCCAAGCTAGCAGATATCCTTGTAAGCGGAAGAGAAGACTGTCAGTCAAGCTTACGACCGACCGTGAGAGGAAACCACTGCCCGGAGGAAGCAAGGGCAGCAGGATTGCCTGGCAGGGGCTGGGACCAACTGAGGCACCTGGAAAGGACACGCTCCAACCCCTTGAGCTACCTGACGCTGCACAGTGAGCTTTTGTGAGCTGTCACCTGTGCTGGGGTGGGATTTGGCGTGCCAGGGTGACTGGGCAACAGCAGCTTTGGGAGCTTTTGGTCTTTTTTTTTTTTTGGTTTTTCGAGACAGGGTTTCTCTGTATAGCCCTGGCTGTCCTGGAACTCACTTTGTAGACCAGGCTGGCTTCGAACTCAGAAATCCACCTGCCTCTGCCTCAAAGGTGTGTGCCACCACGCCCGGCACAGCTTTTGGTCTTTGAGTCATTTCTGCTCCTGTATCCTTCATCCGTATTCCTGTAAGTAACCCCAATAAAGCTCATTGCTTCACCAAATTAGACTTTGGATGGTATTCATACTTTAGTCCATCATGAGCTCCCTATCTGGGGTGACCAGGTGTGTGTGTTTAGTATTTTTTTGAAAGATTTATTTATTATTATATCTAAGTACACTGTAGCTGTCTTCAGATGCACCAGAAGAGGGTGTCAGATCTCATTAGGGATGGTTGTGAGCCACCATGTGGTTGCTGGGATTTGAACTCATGACCTTTGGAAGAGCAGCCGGTGCTCTTAACCACTGAGCCATCTCTCCAGCCCAGTATTTTTTTTTTTTTAAGATTTACTTATTTTATTTATATGAGTACAATTATAGCTGTTTTCAGACACACCAGAAGAGGGCATCAGATTCCATTACAGATGGTTGTGAGCCACCATGTGGTTGCTGGGAATTAAACTCAGGACCACTGGAAAAGCAGTCGGTGCTCTTAACCACTGAGCCATCTCTCCAGCCTGTGTGTTTTGTATTCTGTCTTCCCAGGAAAGATATTATTGTGAGACCTGTGTGTCCAAGGCTGAAGATCAGGAACCTCCCTAGAGACTTCCTCATGTGAGTCCATCTTGAAAAGCACAGGAAGCTGAACTCTTAGATTTACGGGCAATGGCAGCCTCAGAAGATACAGCTATCAGGAAAGGAGGGGCTTACAGTCACTGGTTGGCTTCCTCCCCTGTTTGCCTTAGTTCTTTTGGTGCCTCCTGACTGTAGGGTGCTCCTATCCACATTCCCTGTGAGTCTCCTTCAGTTGTTATCTCGTGCTAATCACCTCTGGAAAGGGTGCTTTAGTGTAATATCTTGGGCACCTCCCAAACTAATCACGGTAAATAAGATTAGCCTCATAAATCCTCTCCTGTCAACCTGACCTCCAAGTACACAGCATGCTTAATATTCACACAAAGGTAATCATGAAGTCACGGGTTACAAGGCGAGTCTTCAGTGTAGCCAGACTTTGGCTATTTTGTGGGTAATTCTTTCTTCCATCCTTTTCTACCCCTTCAACCTCCTAACACTAGATAAGAGAGAGAGAAAAAAAAAAAGGATAGAGAGGAAAGGAAAGAGTTCCCGAGTAAAGTCAGGGATCAGAAAAGGTCAATGTTGTGGTTAGAATACTTCCTACTGATTAGGGGGATCAAGTTCCTTAGGGCAAGTTTGATCTTCACTGTCAGGATATCTAATTTCTTCTTGTTGTTTCTTCTTTATGCGACTTCTTCACAAACTGCAACGGAGCACAAACAATAACAACCAACTACCAAACAACAACCCGTTCACACTCTTGGAGCCGTAGCACTTATAAACCCTCTGAAAAGTCCACAGAGTTTCAAACTATGTACAGATCACAAAATCACACCCCTGCCAAAGCATGAGGTCAATCATAGCTGCTGTGGACAATCTGAAGCAGCCCCATATCCCACACCTGGGTTTAAAACAAAAACATATTATTATAATATTTGTGTTTTCTAAAGAAAACAAATTCCAGAATTCTCACTATACTTTAGCAACCAATCAAATTGGAGTACTGCTGGCGGGGAGGGTTTTTTTTTTTTTTTCACTGTGTATTCAGTTACTAAGAAGACAGAAACCTAGAACAAGTGGAGCTAGTGATGGCACTCCTAGTATGAACGAGGGATACAGTCCTAGTGTGAGGCTGAGGGCCTTGGAAAAGATGGAGTCTGAAGTGCATGGCAATGGGCAGCAGTAGGTGTACCGTCTCAGGAAAAGTGGAACTCACACTTCTTTATCCCACCTTTTTGCTACCTCCAGGCTCCTAGCTTGTCAGTGCCACCTGCATTCAGGATGGGTCCTCTCCCCTCAGCTGGTGTTTAGCATATCAACTGTGCTGAAGACACCTACACAGACACAGTTGGGAATGGGCTTTGATGATCTAGGTATCTCTTGATTGAACCAATTGATGACCATTCTTGGCATCTTTAAGAAAAGTGACTCCCTCAGTGGAAACTTTGCACCTACAGAAACGGGCTTGCTTAGTGTCCGAGGTATCTGAGATTTTACACGGTTGTTCTGGGTGTGACTTCTGAGAGGTGTGGCTTCCGTCTAGACTCACAGCTCAGCACATGGGGCCTCTTACTGAAGGAAAAGGGAGAGGAGTATTTTCACATGTCAGTGGAAAGGAGCTTGTCACTCCTCCTGACAGCCTGAATCCCATCCCTAGGATCCTCATGGTAGAAGGAAAGATCAAAGCTTATAAGTTATCAGACATTTACACCTGTGCTCATACAATACCCCCACACACAAACAAATAAATAAGTAAATATAATAAGGTTTTTAAAAGACCACATAATACTACTTAGATGAAAATGTCATCACTGCTAGGTGTTGTACACAGATAGAGTCAATGGATATTCCTGTTTCTATGCCTTTTCTTTTTACACATGGGACTAAAAAAACAAAACAAAACAACTGTATTACATTATCTTGCAGGACTTAATAGTACTGCCAGTTGGCTTCTTTGGAATCAGTCTTGAAATGGAGATGAACATATTTAACATATAGTCAGTTTGGTATGAGGAGTTTGAGGAGTTAACATCCCTGGAAGGGTAAAGAGGCAAGATTGGAGAAGTTGGTCTGCGGAGCCAAGGCAGTGGTGGTGCACGCCTTTAATCTCAGCACTTGGGAGGCAGAGGCAGGTGGACTTCTGAGTTCGAGGCCAGCCTGGTCTACAGAGTGAGTTCCAGGACAGCCAGGGCTACACAAAGAAACCCTGTCTTGAAAAAAACAACAACAAAAAAGAAGTTGGTTTGCAGTGCTTTCTTAACTACAGCCCCAGCTGTCCCACAGTGAGCTCTGAAAGGAGGATGAGTCATTAGTTTTCCTGAAGTGAGGGAGTGGTATGTGTCTGTGTGTGGTATATGTATGTATGGGGTATGTGTGTATATGTGGTGTGTGTGTGGTGTATGTATGGGGTGTGTATGGGTGTGTGTGTGTGGTGTGTATGTATATATGGGTTATGTGTGTGTATATATGTGGTGTGTGTGTGTGTGTGTGTGGTGTGTATGTATGTGGTGTATGTCTATGTGTGTGTATAACTGTGTCTGTGTGTGTATGTATGTGGTGTGTGTCTGTGTATATATGTGGTGTGTGTGTGTGGTGTGTATGTATGTGGTGTATGTCTATGTGTGTGTATAACTGTGTCTGTGTGTGTATGTATGTGGTGTGTGTCTGTGTGTGTGTGTATAACTGTGTCTCTGTGTGTGTGGTGGGTGTGTATATGTGGTGTGTGTTGTGTGAGCACACGCATATGGCACACATGCAAAGGTCTGATAAGGACGTACTCCATGCCATTGTTCATTACACAGAGGTCAGGAAATAATTTGTGGGATTTGGTATGTTCCTTCTACTATGTGTGTCCTGGGGATTGGACTCAAGTCATTAGGCTTGCCAGCAAGTGCCTTTGCAGGTTGAGCCATCTCAGTAGCCTAGGGCTCTGCATTTACCAGTCACTGGACCAAGGTTGCTGTAGGGAGACAGCATGAGCACAGACTTAGGGAACTCCTGAAGGCTGAGAGCTGGAAGCTGTTGTAGGCATGAGCCTCAGTAACAACTTCAGGGATGCATCCTCTTGCCTAGAAGAGTATCTGGAAAGCCCATCAGAGCATACCCCATATGGAGTAGGAGCTAGAATAAATTCCTGGACTGCACTGCTAAACCAGTATATGTGTGTGTGTGTGGGGCTAGAAATACACTTTTATTAAATAAACTATTTAATATATGTATTTTAAGCTTACAAGAGGATGACTTGTGAGAGTTGGTTTTAAGGTTTTCGACTTTCCACTGTCTGAGTCCTGGGTGGGGACTGAATTCTGGTTGTCGGGCTTGGTGGCAAGTGCCTTTTCCATGACCAGTCATCCTGCTGGTCCACTGTTGAAAATTATTGTCTTAAGGATAGAATCTCTCCATGTAGCTCTGGATGGCTTCAGCTCACTATGAAGACAAGAATTGGACTCACAGAGATCTGCGTGCCTCTGCCTCCCAAATGCTGTGACTAAAGGGGTATACCACATGCTTAGACACTGTGGGATGCTGTACAGTATGGAACCCAGGGCCTCAAGCACGCTAAACAAGCATTCTATCCCAGCTTTTAAAATTTTCTATTTACTCTCAGATATATCCTCACGCATGCCTGTGTCTACCATTCAATACTTCAGTTGTTTATGCGTAAAACAGGAGTAATGGATTGCATCTTTTAGGGGTGTTTGTACTTAGAGATATAAGGGGTGCACACACCACTGTGTACAAAGAACAAGTGTATTAGCTACTTTTTCCATTGCTGTGACTAGAGTCCTGAAAAAAGCTAAGGTCAGGAAGGAATGAGTCATTCTGGTTGATGGCTTAGGGCCCTAGTCCATCGCGTGGTGGCTGAGTATGCTGCGGTGGGAGAGGCATGGTGGATGCGTGTGCTGCAGTGGGGAAGGCGTGGTGGCTACGTGTGCTGCGGCTGCTCAGTGTCAGCAATCAGGAAGGAGAGAGAGATGTATGCTGGTGTTGTGGTGGTTTTTTTCCCCTTTTAGACTCAGTCTGGAATCCCAGCCCATGGATGGTGCCTGCTGCCCTTTCAGAGTGGGTTTCCTCCCTCAGTTAATCTTCCCTCTAAATATCTTCACCCAAATATGTGCTGTATTAATGCCCTACGTATCTCACAAACCAATCAAGTTGACAGCTGAAATTAGTCACGCAACACTCAATCAAAAATCTTAGAGCTGGGCATGGTAGCACATGCCTTTAACCCCAGAACTGGGGAGACAGAGGCAGGTAGATCTCTGTGAGTTTGGGGCCAGCCTGGTCTACACAGTGAGTTCCAGGACAGCCAGAGAGAAACAAAGAAATAAACAAAAATATTTTTGGGGTTGGACATGGTGCTCGGTAGTAGGATGCTGGCCTAAAATTAAAATGCACAAGGCCCTGGACACACAGTACTGCAGACAGAAAAAAACAAAACAAAACAAAACAAAAACAAACAAACCCTGATATTCCAGCATCACACAGTGATCACACAGCCCATCCATAGGCTGGGATTCCTAAAACTATATTTAGACCAATTTTTTTTTTTTTTTCGAGACAGGGTTTTTCTGTGTAGCCTTGGCTGTCCTGGAACTCACTCTGTAGACCAGGCTGGCCTCGAACTCAGAAATCCACCAGCCTCTGCCTCCCAAGTGCTGGGATTAAAGGCATGCACCACCACTGCCCAGCTAGACCAGTCTTCTTATTGTAAAGAAAAACTGTGTCTCTTTTATTCCTTGCCAGCACTTTGGTCAGTGTGTCCAAACCAAATTGATACTTGTTCTCTCAAGTATTGCTCCCAAGCCGGGCGTGGTGGCGCATGCCTTTAATCCCAGCACTCGGGAGGCAGAGGCAGGCGGATTTCTGAGTTCGAGGCCAGCCTGGTCTACAAAGTGAGTGTCAGGACAGCCAGAGCTACACAGAGAAACCCTGTCTGGAAAAACCAAAAAAAAAAAAAAAAAAAAAGTATTGCTCCCAGTCCTGGATTCCCTGGTTTGTCCAAGGTTCTATCTCATTGGTGAAGTTCTAAACATTGAGGCCATGTTGGAACATCCCCTTTCCATGGACTCTACACGTAATTAACCACCAAGTTCTGTTGAATTTGAGTTCTAAACAATTCCCTACACTTGCCTCTCCCTCATAATGAACACTGCTATTCCATGGGTTGTGTTTTTTGTTTTTTACCAGTGTTAAAGCAGTAGCTCCTTCATTGGTACTTCCCCTTATTGTGTCCTGAACAATATTGTCAGAGGACTTTTTCTTTTTCTTTTTTCTTTTTTTGGTTTTTCGAGACAGAGTTTCTCTGTGTAGCCCTGGAACTCACTCTGTAGACCAGGCTGGCCTTGAACTCAGAAATCCGCCTGCCTCTGCCTCCCAAGCAGAAGGATTTTTTTTTTAAATACACAGACTGATTATATTTCTTCTTAGCTCAAATGTGTTTGATAAGCAGTGTAGTGGCACCTACTTGTAACTGCAGAGCTTTGAGGCTTAGGCAGGAGGAGCCTGCGTTTGATGGGTTAGTGTGACCCTGAAACAGACTGACAAACTTTTAAAAATAGATTTATTTATTTATTTAATGTATATGAGCGAATTGTAGCTGTACTGATGATTTATTTATTTAATGTGTATGAGCACTGTACCCATCATGTGGTTGCCGGGAATTTGAATTCAGGACCTCTGCTCCCTCCGGCTGACCCTGCTTGCTCCAGCCCTGCTTAGTCTGGCCTAAAGATTTACTTATTGTTTTATCTAAGTACATGTAGCTGTCTTCAGACTCACCAGAAGAGGGCGTCAGATCTCATTACGGATGGTTGTGAGCCACCATGTGGTTGCTGGGATTTGAACTCAGGACTTTCAGCTAGTGCTCTTAACCACTGAGCCATCTCTCCAGCCCGTGAAGGTGAAGGACTTACTACTTACAAAACAATGAAACATAAAACCTATGAGCATGACTCACAGTTTGATACCTCCTTATTTGCTTGTCTTATCCATTTCTTCTTTCTAGCTTAATCTTGCAGGGCTCAAACTGGTTGCTTTCTCCTAATGTATCATTTTGTGACCGGGGTGCCGGCTGTCCTGCCTGCAGCTTTATGATCTATGTTCTTTTACTTCTTCAAGGCCCTATTCATTCTTTACATTTAAGTTCACGGTGCTTTCTTCATGAAGGCTACCCACCTAGCCTAACAGTTATCCTGCCGATTTTATCACTGTGCCTTGTGCCTTACAGTTCATATTATAGATGTACGCACGGGAGTCCTACACAATGAAATCGAAAGGCCTGATGATTGAAGCTCATGACATACAAGGAGGAACAAGAATTGGAAGTTTTAGTAGGTATTGGAGACAAATGAAGGAGAGGGAAGGAAATAAAGAGGAAATAACAAGTCGATTCTTTGTTTAGATGGTCTCCCCAGCAATAATGTTGTCTATGGATAGCTTAGCTGCCTTTTTGACACAGATACCTTATCAAATTTCCCTTATAAATTTAATCTTGTTATTAAAAATGCTGCCTTGTATTTTAGGTAGTGGAAGAGAGCTGAAATGCGCGTGTCGAATGGATCTCAATTTCTTTTCGTTTAAAAGCAATCAATATGCAGAGGGTCACATTTTTAGTAAGGCACTTGCTAGGGTCTCACAGTCCTACTTTGAGGTGATGGGTTCTGAGCCTCAGACACCATAACGAATCAACGTCACGAGCAAGATAAATACCTTAAACCCCTAGGTGAGCCTCGCCATTACTGTAAAACACGCTTTACTACCCAGCAAAAACGATTGTTTTTAAAACGCTGCATTTTTGCAATCTTCCAAGCGCTTTAATTGTTCTCAGACAGATGGCTAAAGCTAGGCTACCGCACCCGCATATGCTAGGATAAAACCGACTAGAGCGCCAAGAAAAAGATGATTGGCTGTGGGCCGTAGAAGTTACACGGTTCCCCCTAGCAAGAGCTGGGAAACCGCTGAATCTTCAGGTTTTGAAATACCGTTTTTGCATCGTAAAGAAAGAAGATTAACCTATCAGGAAGAACCGAGCACATCCAATTACCAATCAAGAGCGGGAAAAAAGCCAAAGCCGGAGATACCCAGGCACTAAAGCGGACGTCACTCTTCAGTCTCTGCCAATAAGCCGAGGCAAGGGGCGGGGCAACCAGAGGATCAATTGCCCAAGAAAACAAACAATGTGTAGTACAACTGTCTGAACCCCAGTCCTAAGCTCCGGATGCGCCGGAATAAGCTCCAGAGCAAGGCTCTCGTGAGGTGCTTCCCGCTTTTCTAGCCTAATGACAGTCAGGGCCGGGTATCTACTTCCTAGCTCAGCAAAGGTGTCCTTCCCGCCAGCTCCCACAGGCTCGCAAAAAATCCCGCTGCAACTTTGCGCTACAGTTTACAGGAACAGCAGTCGCGCGCTACCTGAGGGGGTGGGGCGGCGGCAGTGCGCAGGCGTACATGCCTTGTGGAGGCGTGGCCCAAAAGGCCCCAGGAACTCTGGGAACTGTATTCCCCGCTCCCGAGGAGGTAGCACAACTCACGAGCCCACTTGAACTACATTTCCCAGAATGGCTTGAGACCTTGGGGCGGGCTGCTTGGTTCCTTAATGAGTTCGAGAAAGCCGCGGCGCGGCCCACCAGGTTCCAAAACAAGGAAATGAAGGGAGGAGGCGGGACTGTGGATGCCTGCGGGAGCCGCCGCCGCCGCCGCGGAGGAGGAGGAGGCGGAGGAGGTGGCTGCCGCGGCCGCCGAGGAGTCCCTTGCTGAAGGCGGACCGCGGAGCGGCGGGCGGCGCGCGCGCGCCCGAGCGACGGCTGTTGGAGAAGTGGAGCGGCGGCGGCGGAGGAGGGACTGAGTGGCGGCGGCCCCCGCGTCCCGGTTTCTCTATGGGGGAAGCAGACAATGGATTATGATTTCAAGGCGAAGCTGGCGGCGGAGCGGGAGCGGGTGGAGGATCTGTTTGAGTACGAAGGGTGCAAAGTGGGACGCGGCACCTACGGGCATGTCTACAAGGCGAGGCGGAAAGATGGGTAAGAGCGCGAGCGGGGAGTGGGCTCGTCCCGTCCCCTCCGCTGCGGAGCCCCGGAGGGCTGGGTGGGTCGGAGCTCCCGGGACGAGGCGGCGTGGGTCTCAGAGCGACGTCCCGGGGCTAACTCGGAGGCACTGGTGCTGCCGCCCCCCGCTGGCCGGTCGCGCCCCTCGAAGTCGTACGGCGCAGCCCCGTCGGGGGCGTCGGTCCTGCCTGGAGTCGCGGCTGCGTGATTAACAGCGGGCGGCGGGACCGGGTGGAGACCGCGCCTGGAGGTGGAGTTTAGGGGTCTGGTCCCGGGGGACCCTCCGGAGGGCTTGGCTGAAGAGTTACCGGTTTGGCCCTGTGCTGGTGACGGTCGTGGTGGAACTTCCAATCGGCGCAGCGCCTTCCCGGGGCGGCGGTTTGAAAGCTCACGGGGGCGCCTCCTGTCTGGTGGCCCAGCGCTTGGGGTTCTGGCTGGCCCCTCGGGTCTGACTTCCTTGCCAACCCATCCTACATCTCTGATGTTTACCTGGGGACTTCCCGATCCTGCTCCCGATTCCCACATTTTAATATTCTGAATTCAGCACTCTGAAGGTGGACCCTGGAGAGAGATAAATTGTATATTACAAGATTTAAGTGTTCTCTGGTTGCTTACCTTTCCTGCCTCTTGGCTATCTTAGGTATAAGATATATCTTGGCTATCTTATTCCCCCCAACCCCCTTTAAGATAGGGTATCTTGTGCGCCCTGCTTGGCCTGGAACGGAGAGATTCGCCTGCCTCTGCTTCTCAGGTACTGTCATTAAAGGCGTATGCCACCAAACCTGGTCCATTTCTCTTTTCTTCAGGAAGAAATCTTGAGTATTAGTATCCTCCAGTTCTCAGCCTCTTTCAAATGGCTGTGAGCTTTGGTAGTGTTTATTGAGAACCTAGACCACCAAGAACAGAAAACGGAGTGACAGGCTTGAGCCTGGACTACCGTTTTCTTAGTTGAGGGGATCTATAGGAATCTCTTGGGAAGTCTTTATGGATTGTTATATCAGTAAAAGACAAGTTGATAAAGCATCGAGAATGTCCCCTTCGGGCCGGTGGTCTAAGAGCTGGCCGGGTGGAACCAAACTTCAGGCCTGGGAATGGTGAGTTTAAAGCCAGTTGTCACCCTCTCTCCTTTCTGGAAGGAATTCCTTTCTCTTAGGTTCTGTAACTTAGACGCAAACGATTGTCAGACTATACAAAAGGGAGACTTTAGGATTGTGATGGGGCATTTTTGATAAGCCGATTATCACCGTACCTCAGATTTAAAGTGCTCCTTGGGGCTCCTCCTTCCCAGTGCTGTGATTTGATAATGTTGGTGAGGTGCTCCCGCATCAAAGTAAGCAGTGCTCGAGCTACTTTTCTAAGAAGAAAGCCAGAGCACAGTCGTACCAAGTGTCTCATACGCAGTACCTGGAAAGTTACAGGTCGTGTCCAGGTCTCAAGGATGATGGTTAATCGCTATTGCAGGTAGACCTGTCTAGGCCAAGCTACTCAGTTGTCTGAGCTGTTTCTTTTAATTACCACATCCTCGAGTGCACACCAGGGGCTGGAGGGTACTGTAACTGACTTGCACTTTGTTTTTGGCATATGCACTCTCCTGATTAAATTGATATTCCAGTGGGACCCTTCACAGGGCTGTTTGGGGAAAGCAAATCCAGTGCTGTCATTTGGACACTGTGGTTCCATTGTTGGGTTGGATTTTCCCGTATCCCCAGGGACTGTGCTAACGTTGTGATACACGTCATCTAGAATACACAAAGTTTTCATTAAAAATATCTTAAAATATTTTCATTTGCCCTGAATCTTTGAGAAATTTAACAATTCTGCTTCTGAGTCACATAGACTAGACCCATCTAATCCCATTACAACAGTAACAGTTTCCGCTTCTTCGTTCTCACTATATAATAAGGATGTTGATTAAAATACACTTATTCTATGAGTGAAATTGGTAAAGTAGAATACATAAAATAAGGTCAGTTTTTGTATTTTCAAAGTAGAATTAAAACAAAACAAAACAAAAAACCAAAACACTTAGAGCTAGAGGCAGGCATAGGTGGATCTCTGAGTTGGAGGCTAGCCTGGTCTACAGATGGAGTTCCAGGCCAGCCACGGCTACACAGAGAAGCCCTGTTTCAAAAAAGCCAACAAAACAAAACAAATCAACCAACAAAAAACCACTTAGAATATGAAAATATATTTTCAGACCATTATATCACATGTTCAGGCCACTATATCACATGTAAGACAAACCATGATAGGTTTTATTTATTGATTTTCTTGGGTTAAGAGTCTGGTTCAGATTCCTGGCTTTACACTAACATTCAAGTCTCCTGTGATTTGGTAGTGGGATTAGTTTTATGTTCATTACTAATCAGCAGTTTGAAAGAACAAGGTTTTTTTTTTTTTTTTTTTTTTGGTTTTTCGAGACAGGGTTTCTCTGTGTAGCCCTGGCTGTCCTGGCACTAACTCACTTTGTAGACCAGGCTGGCCTCGAACTCAGAAATCCGCCTGCCTCTGCCTCCCAAGTGCTGGGATTAAAGGCGTGCGCCACCACGCCCGGCTAGAACAAGGTTTTAGTGGTAGTTCTCAAATGTGATTCTGATTCGGATAGTTAAGGATTTTATCCTCTGGTCATTCTAAATTACACTTCCCCTCTTTACATTTTATTTTGGTAAGCTCAGGAAAATGAGTGGTGCGATGCTATTTTAGGGAGCAAGAAAGATGAGGGCCTGCTAGAGAAAAATAATTCTAGTGTATATAACACTATGGCATATACATGCATACACATGTGTACACACACATAAATGTACTCTAACATATAAACAAAAATTGTTAGAACTTTAGAATAACATTGCAGGTTGTTAGTTACTTCAAAATGAGATTTTCAAATGAGATTTAAAATAGGCTATACCATGCAGTGTGTATTTATAGCAGGCTAGAAATGTAAGACGTGTCTGAGTTTTTCACCTTTATATATTTAATTGTTGCATAAAGATTTTCATACACAGTGGTACTAGTGATGTTTTGATCCCTTGTACATTGTATACATCAGAGTAAGAATGTCTCCTCAGACACTTAGCATGTCATTGTGTTGAAACATTGGAAATGTTGTTTCCAGCTTACTTGACATGTTGTATCTTATGATTATATACAGTTTCTTTGCTGTTCAACAGTGTTTTCCTTTAATAAAAATGTTTCTCATTAATTTTTCATTTGGAAGGAAAATGAAAATATTGACCCCTGTAAAAAGCAGTCAGGCTTGCACCCTCAAGATGGCACACCTACTGCCTAGAATGTGCTGGCAAGCATGAGGCTTGAGTCGCAACCTGGGGATGCTCATGAAGGAAGATACCCATTTCCACAAAGGTGTCCTCTGACTTCCACACCTGTGACATGTGGGTGTTCTCTCCCCTAGGCATTCAAAGGAAGTAAATGCCAAAAAAAAAAAAAAAAAATTCAGGCTGAAAATTAATTACCTACAATTTACTTATTAGACATATTACATGTGAGCTGTGGCATGCACATGGAGGTCAGGAGACAACCTTGTGGCAAGGATCTTGTCTACCTTCATAGAGGTTCTGAGGGTTGAATTGAAGCTGCTGTGCTGGGTTATCTATCAGACAGGTGCCTTCACCTGCTGAACCATTTTGTTGGCCCAAATTTACTTATTGGTGCTGAGGTCCAGT
Source organism: Mus caroli (assembly GCF_978045245.1). Taxonomy (NCBI): domain Eukaryota; kingdom Metazoa; phylum Chordata; class Mammalia; order Rodentia; family Muridae; genus Mus; species Mus caroli. Next base: position 38,636,913 of record NW_028227264.1, read on the forward strand.
ATAGAGCCTTGGGAATAATACCCACCATGCACGCTGCCACTGAGCTATGCTTCCAGCTCTAGGATATCTTAGCATTTTTTAGTATGAGTAAGAATTCATAAGATTTTTTTTCTTAGTAGTAAAAAGTTTCACACTGTGCTGGGGATATAGCTCAGTTGGTGGAATGCTTGCAGAGCACACAGAAGGCTCTAGGTTCTATACAGTATAAACCGGACTTGGCACAATACCAATGCTTGGGAAATGGAGCCAGGAGGATCAGATGTTCAAGGCTGTAGTTAGCTATATATGAGTTCCATCCAGCCTGGGGCACCTGAGACCCTGTTTCAAAAAAAGTTGGGCATAAAACTTTATAGTGACAAGTCTGAAAACAGTATCTTTCTAGTTAGGAGCACTTAATTATGACTGATAAAGGAATATTGTTAAATTCTTTTCATTAAAAGGGTCATAAAAACCTGATTCTATGGCATATATGAAAACTTGACTAATGTGAGTTGGATTTCCAAGACTGACTGAAAACAAAAAGTTGCTTTGTATGACTGTTTTTAAAAGGTACTTGGTAATTGAAAGTGGAGTGGCTGCCAGAGTTCCTAAGGGTTTCAGTTTTGTCTTAGGTTTCAGCTGAGGACTGGGGCATGTAGGCATGTTTTAATGCTTCATGAAGTCCTTCACGTGTAACTACATGTAGATAGACACGGACAAATCAGGGCAGCAGCATCTGTCTGGGTGGTTTTTGTTTTTTGTTTTTTGTTTTTTGTTTTTTGTTTTTTGTTTTTTGTTTTTTTTTTGCATCTGTCTGTTTTTAATGGAGTTTCCCCAATTGGTTTGTAGATTTTCCTGTTTGCTTTGTGTGTGTGTTTGCATTTTGATTGGTGGCTCCTAGAGGTTTAGGTAGTTAGCTCTGTGATAATAAGTAGTATTCTAACTGTCTAGAGCTTTAGATCATCTAGCTCAACTGTCTTTTTTTTAGACAGGGGGAGCTCAGGGAAACTCAGGGTTCCAAGAGGTTGTTAACTCACTGTCACACAGCACTTAGGAAGCCTAAAGCCCAGACTGGAGTCTTGGATTTTGTTATGCATTTTCCTTCCTAATGAGAAGAAAGCAAAAAGGGCCATTTTGGCCTGGCGCGGTGGCACATGCCTTTAATCCTAGCACTTGGGAGGCAGAGGCAGGCGGATTTCTGAGTTTGAGGCCAGCCTGGTCTACAGAGTGAGTTCCAGGACAGCCAGGGCTCTACAGAGAAACCCTGTCTTAAAAAACAAAAACAAAACAAAAAAACAAAAAGAAAAACAGGCCGTTTTAAGCCGGGCGTGGTGGCACATGCCTTTAATCCCAGCACTTGGGAGGCAGAGGCAGGCGGATTTCTGAGTTCGAGGCCAGCCTGGTCTACAAAGTGAGTTCCAGGACAGCCAGGGCTACACAGAGAAACCCTGTCTCGAAAAACCAAAAAAAAAAAAAAAAAAAAAAAAAAAAAAAAAAAAAAAAAAAACCAAAAAAACCAAAAAAAAAAAAAAAAACAAAAAAAGGCCGTTTTGCCTTTACCTTGGGTAATTTTATCTAAATACTTGTTTCATACAAATAAAACAAAACACCAACCAACCAACAAAAACAAAAATAAAGAAACACCCCCAAACCACCCTTATCAGAAATATGGGAAAGAACTACAGGAAAAGAACATTTACAGAAGGCGTGCAGAGGAGGAGGTATTTGGGGTAAAGTTGGTAGCTTGCCCAAGGCTCTGGAGTCAATGCCCAGAGCAGCAGAACAACAGAAGAATGTCTGCATAGCTGCTTATCTTCCTGACTTACCCTGGTCCCCCGTGTCACCACTGTGGTCCTTCCTGTGACTCACACAGCTGCAGAACTGGTGTCCACCTTTGGTCCTTTCTCACTGTAGACTAAGATCCAAGTTGCTGCCATTGTCATATTTCCTGAAAATAAAGTCAGGTATATTTTGTTTAGAAAAATTATACATTTCTTCTTATGTATAACTGGGTCAGATCTACCCTACAGTACCTTAATTTGACATCAGAAGACATGTGCACTCAGATCCTGACTAATTCTTTTTCTACTTCATTGAATTGACTTATAGTGTTGAACTACATTTCCTAGGACTTAGGTCTTTCCTGTCTGACATTTACGTTTTACCTAGGATGGGGTCGTCACTGACAGTCCTCTTACTCATTTCTTTATCCTTACACATCTGGCCACCTCTTGTTCATATTTCAGTACCCAGCTTTATTTGCTTTCTGCCAGAAGTCTCCCCTCAGTCATTCAATGTACTTATCTGTGCCTCTGTTCCTCCTTACAGATATAGTTTCACTAGCAAAGATGTTGCAGTCTTTCCGTTGTTAGCTTCAGTGTCTAGTATACAGTTGGGTATATATACACAATCAAAAACTATGTAGATTTTGTAGTGTAGTGTGGGCCACACGAGACCCTGTTGGAAACAAACCCAAATTGTTGAATTTTTAAAATTCTATAAAGTGGTAAACATGCTTTCATGACCTTAAGACAAATTGAGCCGGATAGTGGTGGTGCACGACTTTAATACAAGAACTTGGGAGGCAGTGGCAGAGAGGCAGAGAGAGGCAGAGAGAGGCAGAGAGGAGAGGCAGATGCAGGCGGATTTCTGAGTTCAAGGCCAGCCTGGTCTACAGAGTGAGTTCCAGGACAGTCAGGGCTACACAGAGAAACCCTGTCTCGAAAAACCTAAAAAGGAAAAAAAAAAAAGCCCAAAACCCAAATTGAAATTATACACGTGCACACACACACACACACACACACACACACACACACACACACAAACTTATGTGCAGTTTTAGAGACAGAAATCTCTGTCTCTATCTTCTGTGTGCTGGGATTAAAGGTAGGTGCCTCCACACCTGGCATGAAATTTTGAAATGGCAATGTTATATGGGATAGGTGATTTGATATATTTCTATAGGACTAACTTGATTTTAGGCTAACCTAAACTTGAACTAATGATCTCTCCACTTTGCCCTTCCGTGCTAGCATTATAGGCAGAAGCCCCAGCACCTGGTTAATTACAGGTCAGACCCAAGGCTTTGTGCAGGTTAGGCAGGCACAGGAGCTGCTTCACTGTATTTCCAGTTCTAGCACTAGTCAGTCTTGCCCCTCCCCCCCCCCCCCAATCTAGGTGTGTATTACTTTTTTTCCTAAGAAGGTATACGTTTAATTGCTTCCCTTTCATCCTTTCATTTTGAGGCAAAGGCTTAATCTGTAGTCCAGGCTGGTCTCAAACTCCCCATCCTTCTTGCTACAGACTTCAGAGTGCTGGGCACACAGGTGCATACTACCATACCTTATGGTTTCTTTTAATAGACATTGATAAAGAGCAGAGTTCTTTTGGAATAGTAAGCATTTTTCCTTCTTAGACCAAACCGGTTTTTGCTAGTGTGTGAATTCTTTCTTCTGTGCTTTTAATAGCTATTTCATAGCCATGCTTAAAAGATATCAGACTCATATATTTTAGGAATTCTTTCTTGATATTACAGATTTATAGTTAAAAAGATATTTTTAGCATTTAGTAATTGAAGTGAATGTTGGTTTATATTTATTTGCTTATTTTTGCAATATAAGCTTTCTAAAACATTGTTTTTGAGACCTAAGGGAAATAATCTCTCAATGCCTTGATAGGAACAGTGGTCCTGAGACTGAACAGCAGCCGCTAGTAAACATTTTAGGCTTGTGTGGCCATCTCAGATGTGCTTATTTACAACTGAGTCTGAAGAGATTGGTAAGGAATACCAGTGTTCACAGAACAATGCAAAAGAAACCACTCCACTCTTTGAAATGACTTGAAGATAGCTAATGTTAAAAAACCGTAGTTTGTGGGCTGGTCAGTGGTTTCTCAGTTAAGAGCACTTTGTGACTCTTTCAGAGGGCACAGGTTTCATTCCCAACACCCACTTGCTGGCTCATTATTATCTGTAACTCCATCCAGTCCCATGGTATCCCATGAACTCTTTCGGGCCTCATGGGCATCATACATCATACAAGAATACATACATACATATATGTAGGCAAAACACTCATACACAAAAAAATAAAAATAAATCTTAAAGTATCCTGTAAAATGAAGAACGTGTTTAGTTAGTAATTGCAAGGGCCTGGGAAGGGAGGCAGTGAGTGTGCTGATCTTCCTGTCATACTCTTTCCTCTCTGGAGGCAGCTTCTGGATGCGTTTTCTTTTGTGTATATATCAAGCATGCCGTTTGATATAATAAATGCTGTGGTTTGCATATTTTTCTTTTTAAACTTTAACAACTTGAAGACCGATCATTGCATATCTTTTGCACAGACATGTCTTAGTTTTATTTTCTGTTTTATTGACACATGATTTAACTAGCCTTCTTGATGGAACTTTAGAATTGTTCTAGTTTTTTGCTAGTACTAACACTAGTGAATATCCCAGTAAGTGCAATATTAATATGTAAGTTAAATTTCTAGAAACTCTTTATCTTTGGAAGTAGTGACTTGAAATTGTTTGCTAATACTATGATATACAGGACATATATCTAAACAGTGGAGATTAAGAAGTGGCACTTGAGATATTGATGCAGAGAAGTAATGAATTATTTGTTTGCCACAGGACATGCAGATTGCTTTCAGATACTGTTGTTTTAGTAATACAGAGTTTTAACTAGAATGAGTTTTAAAATACAGTGCTTGTCAGTGTTGATGAAGGAAGTGTTTCTACTTTCTCTCACTTTTTGGGACTTGATAAACTGGATAAGATGTTAATATATGATATTAAATGGTAAGCTTGTTTCTTAAAAAATGCCCAGGATAGTCTGGGTTAGAAGTCGGTATAGACTATTTTAAGTTAATATATTACAGTTTGAAGATTTCTTGGTGCTATCATTATAGTTACAGTATTTAGATCTTTTTTGAATATTTGGATACTAAAAACTGAGTTTTGCTCACTGTGGTAAAAACCTTTAATTCCTGCAGTGGAGCATAGAGGTGGGCTGATCTCTGTGAATCTACCCTGGTATACATAGCAAGTTCCAGGCCAGCCAAAGCTGCATAGTGAGACCTTGTCTCAAAAACAAATAAACAAAACCCTCCCCAAACCAAGAATTACCACAAGTTAGTGTTTGTAAAGAATGAACTTGTTATCATGTTATGTAGCTGGACAATGTTAGGACTTCCTTTTGGTTCTAAAACAAAGTGACAAGAAGTATTATTTTTAGAATGTGTTTTAAATTTAAGTAACTAACTCAGCCATTTCTTAAAAATAGCATTTTTGGTCTGGAACCAGGCAGAGTTAGCCAACGATGCTATTTTAAAGATTTTGTCCATGTATAAATAGCTGACTGTCCAGCACTTCCTGTAATAGCTGTTGGAGCACAGGCTGTGCAGGGTAAGAGCATCTCGAGAGAGCAGGACGTCATTCAGGATGCAAGTGTGTAGCAGTCAGTGTTTTAAACTGAGGTTTGAGTTCTGCGGGAGTGAGGGATGGATCACAGAAATAAAAGCCTTTGGAGTCATTAGATAATTGGTATCCTCATAAAATGTCTTTAGTTTCTTGTGGTAGGGATCAAAAAATGCAGTAAGTCTTACTACAAGGAAAAGCACAGCTTTCTTGATGAGACTTTAAACTGTATTTTCTACGTAAAAATAGAAAAGGAAACAGTAGTTGATGGTAAATTACTGAGCCTCAGCAACAGCTTTTTGTCTGTTTACTGTATCCCTGTGCATTGTGGATTTACCACAGCCCTCATTGCAAAGGGGCCTTTGTCACCTTGTTATTTAGGTAAGACACTATACAGCCAGCCTCAAGATACCTTTGACAGGGCTGGAGAGATGGCTCAGCGGTTAAGAGCACTGACTGTTCTTCTGAAGGTCCTGAGTTCAAATCCCAGCAACCACATGGTGGCTCACAACCATCTGTAATAAGATCTGAAACCCTCTTCTGGTGTGTCTGAAGACAGCTACAGTGTACTTACATATAATAAAGAAATAAATCTTTAAAAAAAGAGATACCTTTGACAGACCACAGGTGCATAAAGCTTTTCAAAAGAAAGTCATTTATAAAAACATTGGAATTCAAGGTCATCCTCTGCTACAAAGAGAGGTGCGGAGGGAGTTGAGGAAGGAAAGAGGAAAGAATCTAAGTTCCCTAAGCATTATAGACCTACACAAGCAAGTATGCAAGCCAAGTAAAAAACAAACTAGTCAGGAGGTGGTGGTGCACGCCTTTAACCCCAGCCCTCAGGAGGCAGGTAGATCTGGGTTCAAGACCAGCCTGATCCTTAGAATGAGTTTTCCCAGTGTTTTAAGTCACTTTTAAAGACACAGTTAATAGTAACCACACTGCAGAAGGTCAGGAATGCTGTCCAAGTCTGTGAGCTCTTGGCACATGTGCTTGAGGTTCTGAGTTTAGTGCCCAGCCCTGTAAGAAAGAAAGATTTCATGGTACAAAATGAAATTTTACTTTTGAGAAAAGCATTGCTGCTGTGTCCTGCTTTTGACTTAGTACTGGTGAGCATATTTAACTTACTCTTTTTATAAAGATTTATCTAATTTTTATGTGTATCTATTCTGTGTATGTAGGAGACTAGAGGAAGGCCTGGGGCATTGTAGAGGTGAAATTACAGGTAACTCTGAGCTACTCGACTTGGGTGCTAGGAACTGAACTCAGGTTTTTAGGGAGAGCAATAGCAAGTCTCCTTTAGCTGCTGAGCTGTCTTTCTAGCACCCACCCCTCCACCCCGCCACCATAAAGAATTAAACAAAATTATGTGTGTATGCTTGTGTATGTGTGTAACTGTGAGCACGTGTAGGGTCAGAGGGCAATGTGGGGGTCTGTTCTTGCCTCCCACCATGTGGCTACTGGGGTTGAACTCAGATCGCCATGCTTGGAGGAGAGCACCTTGAACCTTCTGAGCTATCTCACTGTCCCTGACCCTTGAGCTTATTGAAAATAAGTATGCTACTGTCTTGATAACTGCCTGATTCTCAGCTTGCAGGAGTTGGAGGAGGGCCCCAGTTCAAGGGTGGTCTGGGCACAGAGAGACAGGGTCGTCTGCCTGTTTCTCAGCAGCTATCCTTCTCACTTTCCTCCTCCTCCTCCTCCTCCTCCACCCCCACAAGTAATCCACTGGGAAGGCAAACGTTAAAATACAGTTTTTTAGCAATCAAGAATTCACCTTTTCATCCAGACCAGTGGTTCTTAACCTTCCTAATGTTGAGACCCTTTAGTACAGTTCCTCATGTTGTGGGATTCCTCCTATCCCAATTATTTTTGTTGCTACTTCATACTTGTCATTTTGCTACTGCTATGAATCGTAATATAAATATCTGGTGTGCAGGACATCTGATATGTGACTCCTGTAAAAGGTTTGTTCAACTTCCAGCCAATGGGTCATGACCCCATAGGTTGAGAATTGCTGGTCTAAATGTTAAATATTTACAACCATCTCAGATAGAGTTGACCTTGAGTGCTATGCTGCACTGCACTGTGCTGCTGTGGTGTCCCTAGGAAGTAGGACATGTCAGCTCCCTTGTGTTGTGGGACCACCAATATGTGTGATTTATCATTGTCTGAAATTCATTATGTAGCAGCACATAATAGGATCTTTTTTTTGGGGGGGGGGTTGGTTTTTCGAGACAGGGTTTCTCTGTGTAGCCCTGGCTGTCCTGGAACTCACTCTGTAGACCAGGCTGTTGAACTCAGAAATCCGCCTGCCTCTGCCTCCTGAGTGCTGGGATTAAAGGCGTGCGCCACCACGCCCGGCTTTCATAATAGGATCTTATGTAACGTGCAGAACCAGTGTTTGTTAATCTTTCAGTAGGAATACTTTTGTTTTTATTCTATTAAAATTGGTAAATAATAGCTGTACACAGTAAAAACCAAACCTTCAATGGTGTAGTCGTACATAAGATGAAAAGTAGAATCTTTCTGTCGTACTGCCTTTTTCCAATTTCTCTTTACTTCTCAGAAGTAAGCACTAGTGCTAGCCCCGCTTTATTTTCGTATATGCCTCAGGATCAAGCCTGTGGCTTTGGGGTCCCAGTGGATGTCTAGGCTGAAAAGGTGCTTGGTTCCAAGCCTAAGTACCTG
>NW_028227264.1:38650000-38735000 GCF_978045245.1 Mus caroli
CTAATCCTAGCTAACACCTAGGAGGCAGAGGCAGGCGGACCTCTAAATTTGAGGCCTGTCTGGTTTACATGGCAGATTCCACGCTATCCAAGGTTTCATATAGAGTCTCTGTCTCAATAAAGGAAAAAACCAAAAAACAAAAAACAATTTAGTCTGTTTTAGTACATTCAGTGTTTTTTTTTTTATTTATTATATGTATGTACACTGTAGTTGTCTTCAGACATTCCAGAAGAGGGCGCCAGATCTCGTTTCGGATGGTTGTGAGCCACCATGTGGTTGCTGGGATTTGAACTCTGGACCTTCGGAAGAGCAGTCGGGTGCTCTTACCCACTGAGCCATCTCACCAGCCCCACATTCAGTGTTTTGTAACTGTTACTACTGTCTAATCCTGGAAGATGTTCATCCCCCCAAAGGAGCCCCATCCCTTTGGAGTCTTTATTCATCCTTTCCTCTCTCAATTCTGGCACACACTATCTGCCTTCTGTCAGTGGATGGTAAACAATCTGGGCTTTTATGATTGACCTGTTTAACTCCGCATGGTACTTACAAGGTATATAATGTTGTATGTGCTAATAATTCCCTATTGTGGATGGATAATAGTATGGCCACATTTTGTTTACTCATTAATGAAAATTTGTGTTCCCTCTACTTTCTGGTACCTAAGAATAATGTAAATATGTATACACATTTTTGTTTGAGCATATGTCTGTGTCTGTTTTGAGTGTATACCTAGGACGTAGAATTGCTCAGGCATATGGTAATTCCAATATAGAACGTTGTGAGAAACTGACAAGATGTGTTGTACACTGGGTGCACCATTCTACATTTTTACCTAGTGTTTGTGTTCGACTTCCCTGTCTTTAAAAAGATTCTATTCTTTGAGAATCTAATGTACACATTGAGTGTGTTTTGTATTTGTTGGACTCTTTTTCTCCTCCAACTCCTCCCTTACCCCCCCTAATGCTTCTTCTCAGATCACCTCCTCAACTTCATGTCCTGGTTTTTGTTTTTGTTTTGTTTTGTTTTTTGTTTTGTTTTTGAGTTGGGGTCTCTTGGTCTTGGTCCTAATTTCTGTCCATCTCTTTCTCAAAGACTCGCTGATTCAGCATCTGTGCCGGAGCATGGTTGACGGACAGCCTCCCATGCATGTGTTTGCCGTTACTCATTGTTCTCTATTTCTTTTAAGGACTTGGAATTTATTTGTGTGCATGTGTGTGTGCACGCATGCCTATGTGTACTGGAGTGCCATGTCGCTTACAGTTCCCCGTTAGGTGGGTCCTGGGGATGAGACTTCAATCACCAAGCTTAGCACTTCTTCCTTTCAAGTTGTCCACCAACCCTCTCTCTTCTTTGAATAACTGTTCTAGTGGAAATGGTTTCTTGAGAGAGTTTTATTTTCCTCTTGGCTTCTGATATTTAACATCTTTTCATGTATTTATTGGTAATTTATATACCTTAGAAGAAAACTCTATAGATGGCTTTCTCCTATTAAACGTTTTTTTTTATGATAACATTTAAAAACATTTGTGGTTATTCTCTTTAATTGATTGTATATAGCGTTTACATTTTCTCTTTTTGGAGACAAGATCTCACTAAGTATACCAGGCTGCCTCAAATTCTGTGATTCTCCCACTCCTATCTTTTATATTTATATTTATATTTTATTTTATTTTATTTTATTTTATTTGAGTGTTTGTCTTGCATGTATATCTGTGCACCACATGTAAGTCTGGTGCCCACAGAGTCTAGGAGTGTATTGGGTTCCCTAGAACTGGAGTTACGGACAGTTGTGAGCTACTGTGTGGGTTCTGGGAGTTGAACCCAGGTCCTCTGGAAAAGTACTTACTTAGTGCTCTTATCCATTGAGCCATCTCTCTGGCTGCTGCTTCATTCTCTTTAAGCGCTCAGGTCATAGTCTTGTACCATGGTCCCAGGCTTAGGATGTTACAGAGTTGAGCTTAGAGGTTTCCTGTGTAGTTCGCATCTTCCCTTTTAGGTTGTGCTTACTTGGTTTGGATGATACCATGTTGTTGGGAGCCTAGATGTTTAGCTTGTAATGGTAAAAGGAAACTATTGTGCAAAATAGGCAGGAAAGAAGATGAGCAACAATATTGAATTGGATTTCAAGAATTCCTTTTAGTAATTTTGTGAGGAGGAGGAGGAGGAAGAAGAGGAGAGACAGCTTTGTAGCTCTTTCTTTTCTGTGGCTTTTGCTTAGTTTGGTTTGGTTTGGTTTTTTGAGATGGGGTTTCTCTATGCAGCCATAGCTGTCCTGGAACTCACTCTATAGACCTGGATGACCTCGAACTCAGAGATTTGCCTGCCTCTGCTTCTTGAGGACTGGGACTAAAAGTGTGGATCATTACCATGGACTTTTCTTCTGTTTCAGTTTTTCAAGATTTGAAATAGGGAATGATACCTAACTTAAAATCAAAAGAAACTTTGCTAAGGTACATGTAGGTTTTTACGTTTTTTTTTTATGATTGTATTTTTTAAATAGTAGACAAAACTGAAGTCAAGCCAACCATATGCTTTAAAAAGCAGGTGGCTTGATAAAGAAGATAGAGGGCCATGGGGGAGGGGATGGTCTTGCTATTTTCAGATTTAGTGTTACACTGTTTTACTTGGGAAGACAGATCTGTAACAGTTGAAAGAAGCCTGGGCTGCACTGTGTCGCCATTCCCATAGCACCTCCTGAGTGGTGCTGCGAATGCAGGCTCCTGTTTTATCCTGCAGAAACCCAGCTGCCCTGATGAGAAGAATGGGCTCATATTGAGGAGGGGTAGGTAGTGATGGGGCTGTGGGCTCCACTGGGAACAGTGTGCTGCAAGGTGAGACAGGAAAGACTTCATTCACTGGAACTAGCATAGTCCATACAGTTTAGAAACAAACAAGTCTTACAATGTATGTAGAGGAATCAAAACAAATACAGTTCTTTTAAAACACACCAGCAGTGCCATTCATAAGTACTCAGAATGGAGGTTGGCAATACAACCCCAGATGTAACAATGTAGGCCTGGCTAAAGAATTTGGCCTCTAACCTGGTAGAAAATGAGAATAATGCATTCCAGATGGAGTAGATTCCAGTAGTTTCCAGGATGGAAATAGACATATACCCCATGCTCCCCACCCCCAGTTTTACAAGGAATATATGTTACAAAAAAGAAACAATTAAAAATGTTTTAAGTGCCTCTGCTCCCTTTTCCTAGAGATGGCCACTGCCAAGTGGCTGTAATGGCCTCACAGAGGGCAGCCTCATGGACAATTTTCTAACCATGTGGGGCAGAGGGCATGTGAGCCAGAGCAAGAGCCTAAAGAGAGAGAGAGAGTGATGAGAAGTGCTGAATTTCTGGTTCCTTGTGATAGCTGTGGGGTAGCCAGGACAGGGCTAAAAGAAAGGACAAGAAGATGGTTAGGGGCAGAATTCTGTGACTCGTTGGAGGGGGACAGAAATGTGGCCAGAACCAGAGACCTGAACCAGATCGGATTGTGCTGGGCAAGGTTTGGGTAGACAGGATTGAAATGTAACTATTTTTAAAATTTATATTTTGGTTGTAAGTTGCTGTATTTAGTTTTCTTATTGTTGTTACCTTTTCTTTCTTTTTTAAAGATTTATTTATTTATTTTATGTATGTGAGTACACTGTAGCTGTATTCAGACACATCAGAAGAGGGCATCGGATCCCATTACAGATGATTGTGGTCACTATGTGGTTGCTGGGAATTGAACTCAGGACCTCTGGAAGAGCAGTCACTGGTCTTAAACCACTGAGCCATCTCTCCAGCCATTTTTCTTTTTTTCAAAGTAGAGTCTCACTATATATCCTTGAATGTTGTCTTAGTAAGGGTTTCTATTCCTGGACAGATATCATGACCAGGAAGCAAGTTGGGGAGGAAAGGGTTTATTCAGCTTACACTTTCCACATTGCTGTTAATCACCAAAGGAAGTCAGGACTGGAACTCAAGCAGGTCAGAAAGCAGGAGCTGATGCAGAGGCCATGGAGGGATGTTCTTCACTGGCTTGCTTCCCCTAGCTTGCTCAGCCTGCTCTCTTATAGAACCAAGACTACCAGCCCAGAGAGATGGCACCACCCACAAGGGGACCTCCCGCCTTGATCACTAATTGAGAAAATGCCTTACAGCTGGATCTCACGGAGGCATTTCCCCAACTGAAGCTCCTTTCTCTGTGATAACTCCAGCCTGTGTCAAGGTGACACAAAACTAGCTGGTACAAATGTCCTGGAACTCACTTGGTATGTGTTGATCAGGCTGGCTTACAATACAGAGATCTGCCTCTGCCTCCAGAGTGCTGGGTTAAATGCATGAGCCTCCTCAACCTGCTCTTTTTGGTTGATAATAGCTGTCACGATAGGTGTGAGGTAATATTATTGTATTGAGGATTTTGTTTGTTTTGAGATAGAGTCCTGCTAAGTAGCTGAGGCTGGTCTTGAACTAGCAATCCATTTGCCTCTGCCTCCAGATGTTGAATTTCAGGCTTGTGCTACCATGTCAGCTTGAGTTTTGGTTTTGGTTTTTATGTTTTTAAATGTGTGTGTGCTCATACACATGTATTTGTGTGTATGTGCCACAGGCATGTATATTGGTCAGAAGACAATTTCAGGATTCAGGGATTAAACTCAGGTTAGAAAGGTTTGGTGACAGAGGACAGTGTTGCTGTCTTCAGACACACCAGAAGAGGGCATCAGATCCCATTACAGATAGTTGTGAGTCACCATGTGGTTGTTGGGAATTGAACCCAGGACCTCTGGAAGAGCAGTCAGTGCTCTTAACTGCTGAGCCATCTCTCAAGCCTAACAAAGAGCTTTTATGTGCTCATCTTACTGGCCTCTTTTTTTCTTTTAGGGTTAGAAAATGTGTGCAGGTGGCACACACCTTTAATCTCAGCACTTGGAAGGCAGAGGCAGGCAGATTTCTGAGTTCGAGGCCAGCCTGATCTACAGAGTGAGTTCCAGGAGAGCCAGGGATATACAAAGAAACCCTGTCTCAAATAAAAAAAGAAATGTGTGTAGTTTAATTAGATGTCAGTAGGTTTAAGAGTCAAAATCATAAAACTTTAGGGATTTTATAATATTGTGTTGTACACATCACTAATTTTTTTTTTTTTTTTTTTGAAATAAGGTTTCACTATATCTCTCTGTGGTCTAGAACTCACCTTTTAGACCAGACTGGTCTCCAGCTTACAGCATTGCTTGCCTCCTTCTCTGGAGCACTAGGATTAAGGGTGTGCAGCACCGTGCTTAGAGGGAGTTGGTGTTTTAAGACAGTGCATTGTTCCTTTTCCCTGTTACATGGTGAGACTTGGAAACATTATTACATAAAGGATCGTATTCTTCTAATAGCTAGCAAATAGATCTTGAAGGTTTTTTCCTCTTGGTTTTTGAAGACACTTTCTCACTGTGTAGCTAGACTGGTCTTGAATGTAAAGCTAGCTTCCTGCCTTCACCTCAATTCTCAGATTACTACCCAGTTTATCTGGAAGGGTTTAAAAAAATTCCTGTTATTAGAGAAGAGCGAGGCATAAAGTTACAGATGTAATTCTTTTACCTGATTAAACGTTTCCTATTTCATAGGAATGGTTTCTGAAAGTTGTGTTTCATGGTTATTTGTATTTTACAGTATTGGAACAGATCCATTCCCACCGTCCTGCCTCGTGTGAGTTACTCATTTCAGCATCACCTCCAAACTCAATCTTGCTGTGGGAATAGCTTTAGCTTTACCGTCTTATCCCCACCCTCTTTTTTCTCTGCATCTGGTCCCTTCCAGGTGCATTTTAAATAGTTTCCCCCATCTATGTTCAATAATTTCTGGTTCTTAAGAGAGTGGGCCCTGAACTATAGGACTTACTCTTCATATTTTATTTTGTGAGGTTTATTTTTCTGTTTAATATCTTCCATTTTCCACATACATGTATTGGTTCTCTTACAGAATTGGAAAACAGTTGTTAGTTTCAGTTCATATGAATTCACACTTCTGTGTTCTGTTTTCCAGTAGCCAAGGAGCATACATATTTTCCTTTTTTTTGAAGTGTATGTAGTGAAAGTCAAGCACTCAAGCTCAGTTAGCATTTGAGTTTTGATTTTGTTTTTCATAATTGGTTGCAAAATATATGATGACCTGTGATACTTTATTGATTTTCTTGTTGTCTGATCTAAAGTCTGATTTCTTTGGCAGATATGTAGACTGACATCGGCATTTGACATTTTATGTTTTGAGCAGTGGAACTTTAAATATACATAAACTCTGCTGTTGCCTCTGTTGTGTTTGGAGGTCCCAGGATGGCTTTGTGTGTGGTCCTCACGAGATGGAGGTTGCAGACTTCTCGGCTGAGAGTGAAGAGGACGTTGCCTTCTGGTGTCATTGTGTGTGCTGGGGTGGGATGTATCAAGAGACAGCTTTCTGTGTCACCACGCAGCAGTTAAAACGATATAACAGATGCATCACTTTGATCACATTTATGATGCATTTTTATTCGTTATTACTAAAACCTGTTTAAAAAAAAAAGGAAGAAAGACAAGACGTTGGAGCTGCTGAGCTAGCTGCTCAGTGGATGTGACATTTGGTGCCTGTAAGTAAGCCTGTTGCGTTCTAATCCCTGGGACCCGTGCAGTGGCAGGGGAGAAGCTGCTTCTGTAGTGGGCCTTTGTGTGCTTGCTTGTGTGCACACCCACAGACCACTGTAACAGAAACCAGAAAGCCATAGAGCTAGAGAGTGACTTTCACTTGCTCTGACATTAAGATTGGGAGTAACTCATAAAAGAGAACACTGGTATATTGTATAGTATGACTGTGCCATTTCTCAGACTTAGCTGTACTGTGGTTTCTTCTGGGAACTTGTCCAAGTCATTATTCATGTTGTATTCTTCCCTACTGCTCCTTTTACTGAAAGATTGCTTCACAATAAATAGAGAGGCAGCCTAATCCATGACTCATGACTAGAGGATAGACATTCTTGTGTTAGGTTCCGTGTGCCAGAAATGTTAGTCTCCAATATGCTAATTACCGCTCTTCCCAACTTGTTAATATGCTCTTCTCAAGTTTGTGCTTGTTTTAGTAGAGAAACAAACACATCCCACATACTTGTAAAATACGTTTTTATAGAGGTTTTTTTTAATGAGTTGCTTTTAAAGAAAATAATGAGATTAGGATCAGAAAATCTGATATACCTTTCTTGGGCAATGTTTCTTTGACCAAAAAAAGGGGATCATTTTGCCATCTATGTGCCAGATCTTATAAATATTACTTTTATGAGTTTATGCAAGTTTTTATGAATTTTCTTCACATTACTGGAATAATTCTTTTAACAATTGTGCATAGGCACATGCATGTTGCACATCCCTACGTGTGAATGTGGGTCAGCATGCACCTTGAGTGTTGGTCCTCACCTTGCACCCCGTTTGAGACAGTCTCTTTTCTGGTCCATACCAGAAAGTCTGCTTTTCTGGTACATACAGCAGTGTAGTGGCCTGTGAGCTTCTGCAGATTTTCTACCTTTGTCTCCTAGCTTGCTGTGGGTGAACAGGGATTACAGACAATCACATAATACGTCAGGCTTTTATGAGACTTATGGGCATTTGAACTCAGGCCTTCATTTTTGCATGTTTGTGTGACAGCACTTTTACCTAGTGAGACAGCTTTCTCATCTCTAGTAGCTTTGTATTTTTGTTTGGAGGCAGGGTACCAAGGTCTCACTGTGTAAACCTGGCTGGTCCAGAACTTTCTGTTGTGGACTGTGTTGAACTCTAATTCTCAGAGATGCTTGAGCTCGGTCCCTTCAATGCTGAGATTAAAGTTGTGCATCAGCACATTTGGTTTACGTTTTTTTCTTTAATTAATAAAAGATCTGTAGCAGCTAACAATTTTTTTAAAAAGATTTTTATTTAATGTCGATGAGTATACACTGTAGCTGTTTGTAGACACACCAGAAGAGGGCATCAGATTTCCTTACGGATGGTCGTGAGCCACCATGTGGTTGCTGGGAATTGAACTCAGGACCTCTGGAGAACAGTCAGTGCTCTTAACCACTGAGCCATCTCTCCAGCCCCAGCTGACATATTTAGCAATATAGGCTATACTGCAAAGCATAAAGTTAGTAACAAGGTCAGTTTATAGGTAGATTCTGAATGAGAATTAGAGTATCTGTTTTCTTGTTTAATTTTATTAAATTTTTAGAGTAATTGTTTTCTGTCCTTTGGAAATTATGTTCTATTAGGTATCAAGTAAGTGTCTGTGCATTGCGCCTGACATGGAGGATGTGCGCTTCATGCGAGGTTGAGTAACGCTCATTTGCGCAAGACGCAACCAGTCAGCTGAGTTCACCGTTTGTTTCACTTGCTCCTGTCTCTTAGCAGCAGTAGGTAGGAGTTCCAGATTATTTAGTGGAGTAAGCTATACCTTTATATTGAAACCCTGTGGCCTTTTACGTTCTTTAATGGCTACTTTTAATTTACCAGTAGTAATTGAAAATAATTTTCCTAAGAATTTTTTGTACTTCATTTCCAAGTTAATTGGTTATTTTTATCATTTTAAAATTATGCAGTTATTTAACTGTGATATGGTATATATAGATATAATTAAGAGTCTCAGTAGATTATCAAAACATAGAAAGACATCTTGTCTACCTCCTACCCCTTTTTAGTTTCTTTGAGGAAGATGAGATTAAATATATGCTTATAAAAAGTTTTTAAAAGTGTGTGTGTGTGTGTGTGTGCGCGCGAGTGTTTGTGTGTATGTGTGTGTGCAGTGGAAGTGAGAGGCATTGGCCCCTTGGAACTGAATTTTGGTCCTCTGCAAGATTGGGTTGACTCTTAACTTCCGAATCATTTCTCCAGGGTGTTAACCTTCCCTTACCCTTTTCTTTTTGAGAGAGTCTCATGTAGCTTTGGCTGGGTTTTTGTTAATTAGCCAAGGTTGGCAGTGAACATGTGGTTCTCCTGCTTCTGCCTTCCAAGTGCAAAGCCTGTACCATCATGCCGTTTTTATCTGGGGCTGGGAATTGAACCTAGGGCTTCGTGCATGCTAGACAAGTACTAACTACCAACTGAGCCACACCCCCAAGCTGTACCATACAGTTTACATATGAGACCATTGTTTTCAAAGTGATGCTCCAATGGGTTCACTCCTTCCCGCTTTTTGACTTTACTTTCACAATCCTGTCTCCCTTCTAAGCTACTGACATTCAACATCTCCCTTTAGACATTATCAAAGTCCTCAACTTTTCAGTTCCCTAAAACTTGCTCAGTCGGCTGTGTTGCCTAGCCTGCTAGCAGGAGTCATTCTGGGCTGTCTGTTGTTTTCCTGTGTCCTTTGGCTCTGTGTCCTAGTTGTCTTTTAGAGCCATCTGCTCTTATTCCCTAGCTTACACTGTTGTGCCCACAAACCTGACTCTCAGGGTCTCTGTTCTTCGTCACACCTCCAGACTGCTCAGAGGAACGTAGGCTGCATAGGTTCTTTCTTACCTCGTGTCCCAGGATGAATGAAGTCCAGGTTCCTTAGTGCGCCTTACTAAGGTGTGTGTCCTGCTTGTTTCTTTTTCAGCGTTTTTCTTTTCTTTCCCGGCTCTATGGGCCTTTAGATGTACTGTGCTCCTTTGCATGTGAGCCTTGGTGGATGCTGTTCTTACTCAGGAAACAAAAAGACATGGAAACATTGCTGTGCTGATTAAACCTAAGTCACTTACTGCTGTTAGAATTATGGACCCTCTGCTTCACTTGTAGTCTAGAAGTGTTACTTAGCAATGCTTTCGGTGGCATTGAGGCGTGTGATAGGAATGCAGAGGCAGTGCTTGAGGGTTGCAGATTAGTTTCTTCAGTGCACTAAGTCCCCTGAAAGAATAGCTGTCTGCAGCTCCTAATAAATGTAGTATGTCCTGTTGGATAGTGCTGCTTTGCTTTGAATTAAAAAGTTGATTTAATGGTAAGTTTAAAAGATAGCTGTTTATTCTAAATTAAGAGTAGAATGGCTCATTATTACTGGTATTTACATTTGATTTTAATTGGGCAACCATTTTATATAATTAGTATCTTGGTTTTTAACTTATTAGTGACTTTAACTCTTGGGTTGACATTTGCCTGAAATACATCATTTGATAAGGCTAGATTCGCCTAAATGTTTTTGTTTTTTGGAGATTAGGTCTCTTGTAGCCCAGGCTAGCCTTGAACTCACTGTGTAAGTATAGATGACCTTGGATTCCTAATTCCTCCATCTCCATATCCCTAAAGGTGGTAACATCACGACCATTAAAGTAGACAAATTCAGGTCAACCTTTGTGGGAACTTTTGAAAGAAAATTCTCAATAGTTTATGTAAGATGCATTTCTCAGTCCACACAGCACATTTTATGATGCAGAAATGAGATAATTGTGTATAGCTTGTTTTTTTGGAGGCAGAAGTGGACTGATCTTTGTGAGTGGAGGCTAGCTTGATCTGTATGGACACACTGTCTCAAACAACAGCAACAAAAACCAGCAGACAATAATAAGAACTGTTCTACTGGAATGGGAGGGACGTCATTCTCAGAAGAAGAGAGCTAACATTTTGGTTTGACCTCACGATTTACATGCAATGCTGATTCAAGTTTCAAATAAAATCTTCTAAGCCAATTAACTTTTCTCTTGTAAGTATATTTCAGAGATTGTGGATATAAAGAGCAAGAGCCTTTTCTTACTGTATTAGGAAAGAGACTATAATAGTATCTAACATCAAGTAGGAAAACTGCCAAAACTCCCACCTAACTAAAAGGATGTGGGTGCAGTTATGGCTCAGTGAGGAAAGCTCTGGCTGCACTTCTATAAGACCTGTATTCTATTCCCAGCACCCACGCGGTAGCTCACAACCATCTGTAACAGCAGTTTACAGGCATTTCCTTTCAGGGTTGAATTCTTGCAGTGCGGGGCTGTATGACAAGATTTTTTTCCCTGGGGAGATGCAGCAGTGCTAGGGATCTGATGCCCTTTATGGACCTCTGCACAGGCACCAAGCATGCAAATTGTGCATATATATGCTCAGGCAAAATACCCATCCACTAAATAAATAAACAAGTAAATGAGTAATCTTTTGTTTGTTTGTTTGTTTGTTTGTTTTAAAGGAAGATGCCTCAGTGGCCCAGGTATAGTAGCACTTTCCGTGATAGAAAACTAAAACATTGAAAATGTTCAAAAATGTTGATTTTAGTATTTTGGGTCTTAGTAATCTTTTTGGGAATTTTATTTTGAAAAAATAGTTAGGATTTGAGGTAATTTTGTAAAAAGTATCTCAGCACGAAGCCGGAGGTTGGGCTGGGTATAGTTCAGAGATAGAAAGCAGGCTTGGCAAGTGCAAAGCTTAGTCCTTAGTACAAAATAAACCTAGGAAGCAGTATTGCCTGCTCTAATGCTCTAATTCTATCTGACTCAGCAGAGCTACATTTGAGAATGACAAAATATTTACATATTTTTTTCCATTCCCTCCAGACGGGAGTGGTTGTATTCTGGTAGATTTTAAGACACACTGCTTACTGTTCCAGTGAAAATACTGATGTACAGTCAGCACTGTGGTTTTTATTTTATCTTTCACATACTTTTTTTAAATTGTTGAATTTTTGCAGTGCAGGGGTGTGTGACAAGATTCTTTCTAGGGAAGATGCAACAAGCATGCACGCACGAATGTGCACCTCACATGAACACGCACCTTACTCCAGATAGAGAGCCCATGTCAGAGTAAAGTAGGGATATCATCAGAGTCAACTTTGTGATCCAGTGAGTTTTATTGGGGTTATAGGAATATGGGCGAAGGGGTTCTTTATAGGGGCAGAAATGACTCAAAGACAGCTTTATCACCAAATCCCACCCCAGCACAGGTGACAGCTCACAACGTTTGGGAACCTGGTGCACACTGTACAGCCTGTAGACTGCTCAGCCGGTTGGGGAGTGTCCTTTCCAAGTGACTCTGAACCTCTTCTAGGCAGGCGGGCTGATTGATCTCTGCTTCTTCCAGATAGTCATTGCAGTTTGGCCTGTCTGAGAATGAGTCTCTCCAGTCTTTAGTGTTTCCTCTTGGAGGGAGGGACTTAGCGAATCTGGTCAGTTTCAGGGACTTCCTGGGGCTATCTTGAGATGTTTTACTTTCTGTCTTAAGATGCAGGATGGAATGTTTCCAAAGGAGAAAACTGCTATACAACAAAGGAATCTAACCTGGGCCTTTATGTATGCAGGTGTACTTGTTAATCGTCTTTGACCACCTGATGAAACCTATAATCACATGGGAGATGGATGGCCTTTGCACATGCCAGTGGGAGATTATCTTGTTGCATTAATCGAAGTGGCATCATTTCTTTCTAGGATCCTGGATTGTATAAAACAGAGAAAGCCAGCTGAACATTAGCGTGCATTCATTCATTGCCGTTTTCTTATCATGGATGTAATGCTGCCTTGACTTTCCTGTGCCTTGACTATAAACTAAAGTTAAGGCTTTTCTTCTTTGGTTGCTTTTGTCAGGGTCTTTACCACAGAAACAGGGGAAGAAACTGAACAGTCAGCAAGGAAGTACTCTGGCCCTGAACTACTCCCCAGCTGCCCCCGCCTCCCTTCCCCTGGTATGTTGCCCATCAGGGCCTTAAACTTATAGATAGAAGTAACCCTCCCTTCTCAGCCTTCTGTAAACTGGGACTATAGGGATGTCATACTGTTGATATGTATCTTTAAGAGGAGTTTTTCTGGATTTTCTTATTACTGTGGAAATCTTTAAAAATTTGCTCAAGACAGCGGTTACTTAATCCCTAGGGTTTGTAAGTTTGTTGGCTGCTTTCTTGGGATGGAGTGAAGTATGTGATGGAGTGAAGTGATTTTAGTAGCTTATGATAGGATCACGGAGTTTATAAAGTGCTAACATAATATCTAAAAATAGTTTTAACAATCCTACAAATAAAATTTCATAGCTATTTTTTTCTTTTACTGAAAATCGATTTTTTTTCTCACATAATCTATCCTGATCATGATTTCCCGTCCTTCCTCTCCCATGCAGAGCCACTCCTTTTCTGTTCCTCATTAGAAAGCAAGCAAGTGTCTGAGGGATAATAATAAAACCAACAAAAGAAAATATAAAAAGAGAAAACAATAACTGTCATCAGAGTTGGAAAAGACAAACAGAAGGCAAAGCCCAAGAGAAGGCACGGGAACCCAAGACCCACTCATTTGCACTCAGGAATTCATAAAACACCAGCGTGGAAGCCCCATGTAGTGCATACACAGAGGGCTGTGCAGTCCGGGCATGCTGCCTGAGTCTGTGTGAGTTCATGTGAACTTGATCATGTTGATTTAGAAGGCCTTGTTGTCTTGATGTCCTCCATCCCCTCTGGTTTTAACTCTTTCTACCTCCTCTTCCTTGGGGTTCTCTGAGCCCTGAGGGGAGGATCTGATAATGACACCTTATTTAAGGCTCAGTGTTCCAAGGTCCTTCACGCTCTCTAGAATGGCTGGCTGTGGGTCTCCCTCTGTTATTCACATCTGCTGCTGGAGAAGCCTCTCTGATGATGGCTGAGCAAGGCACTGAAATAGCTATTCATAGCTATTTTCATTTGAACCACGGTGTAGTCAAGAATTTGATGCATGGTATGTTGTTACCTGTTTTGGGCCCCTTATAACCTAGGTAATGCCCACACCTACTTGTTTTGTGTCTCCTTTTACTTAATGGGCCAAGTCCGTTTTCTTAGAGAATATCCTATATATAGGTAGGACTTTTAATAATTCTTCCTGCTGTAGCCTGTTGAAGGGGAGTAGTTACTAGTGGTAGTGCTTGCTGCTGTGAATGGGGTGTGATTCCCATTATTAATTTGTGGGTTCATGAATGCTAATGTTTGTTTACCCTGATATTCATGGCACAAATAATATTACATGAATGCTGTTATGTCAAAGGGGTTTATGAAACCACTGGACACCATCATATAAGGCCACCACTATCACCTTTTCTTTTATATTCTTTTTGTCACCATTTTTATTTTTGAGGTTTTAACAGTCATTTAATAATATCGGTTGCATGGGGGAAAACAAAGAAACATCTCTTTCTCCCAGGCAGAGAACATGGACAAAGACAGGATTCCTTCCAAGACCAGTTTGGTGACCCAGTGAGTTAGATCAGGTTGTTACAGGAATGTGGGTGACTCACTCAGGCAGCTACACCTCTGAGGAGTGCCACCCCAGTCAGCTGAGAGTAGTAATTGGAAGCTCCAGGGAAAATGGGACCTGGTCATGTACAACCCAGAGAAACAGCCACACTACACTGATACATCTTTCTCTAAGTCAGTTTGTTACTTTGTGTTCCTGTGGTAATGGACATCCAGTCTGTTTATCTGTGGCTTTTTGTTACTTTGTAAGGTGCTTTCATTTCACTGAGGCATCACTCTGGCAGTTCCCTTATCTTCAGCCGGTTCCTAGATGTCTGCTATAGAAACATACACATGCTTGTGTGCACGTATATGAATGCATATTTATGTAGTATTTTGAACATTAACTTGTTTCATGTGCTTAAATATATTTAACGACAATAGATAATTCTGTCTCTGCAGTGTGATGGCTTGTTTTGTAATCTGAGAAAGAATCTCACTAAGTAGACCAAGCTGGCTTCAAGCTCTCAGAGATCTATTTGCCTGTCTCTGCCTCACCAGTGTTGGGATTAAACACATGATCCACTACACCCAGCTGCAGTGTATGTGGAGTACATTTCTACTCCGTTTCCTTTAACTTTTGGCTAATTTTAAACTCTCCTCTTGTTTCTGTACTAGTCTCTTTATATTTGCTTATTATTACTTTTTAATCTACTCATGTGTCCTGTATACTGTCAGGTTTTTGAGAATAGCTATCTGATTATATATTTATATTGTTAGGAAACCTCTCATGGCTTCCATCATCTGGTTAAAAATGACAGCTTTTTAGCATACTATGCAAAAATAATGCTCATTTGACTTTTTTCATTTCATTCTTGTGCTCTTTGTTTGTTTTGAGACAAGGTTTCTCTTTTATGTAGCTCTGGCTGACCTGTGTTCACTCTGTAGACCAGGCTGGCCTCAAAGTCCCAGAGAACTACTGTCTCCCTAGTGCCAGGATTACAAGTGTTTACCACCATACCCAGCTTCTAGCCATATTCTTGTTCTGTCTGGCTGTCTGTGTGTCTGTCTGTCTCAGTGTCTGTCTCTCTGGTCCACTTGTGTGTGTGGTGTATGCACGAGAATATGTGGGTTTGTGTGCTAAAGAGTGTGCATACAGAGTCCAGGGGCAAACGTCCAGTGTCTGCTGCAGCTCTCTGTCTTACTACCTTGAGAAAGAAAGAGTCTCTGAACTAGAAGCTCAACATTTTGGCTAGGTTAGATGGGCAGCAGGCTTCCAGTGTCTGTCTGTCTCTACATCCGGTGTTGGCATTAAGGCATGAACAGTTAGTTGCCTTACAACTTTTATGTGGTGCTGGGGATTTGAACTTAGGTCCTTATGCTTGCACAGCAGTGCTCTTCTCACTGAGCCATTGCTCTAATCTGTGTTTCTTGAATGTAGTATGGATTTTAATTTTTAGGTTTCTTCCAAGTATTTCTGGCTGGACCCTCTCACTGCTTAATGTTCTTTGTGCTCAGCTCCAAAGAACCATTCAAATGTTACTTTGCTATTTACCTGATGGTTGTCCATTTCTAGCCTTTTCTGTTAGACTAAGCCCTTCTCATGTTTATCTTATGTCTCCTCTCTCCTTGCCCATGTTTCTTTTTCCTCTCCTTTCCCCATGTGAGAGCACATATTAAACCACATCCCTTTCTAGTGTGCTTCTGTATAAAGACTCAACAGGAGTCGGCTTTCATGTCCCCAGAACCCAGCACAGAGCTTTGCACACAGCACAGTGCAGAGCAAAATATTTCTGAAGGGAATGGGGAGGGCTTAGTGGTCAAGAGCACTTGTGCTCTGCAAGCATGAGGACCTGAGCTTGGATCTGTCTCCACATCTAGTGTTAGCATTATAGTCCCAAACAGCCATGGCAGACAATTTTTTCTGTGGATCCTGAGGGTCTGAACTTGGGCCCGTATGCTCCGGTTCCCAGATAAAAAAGCTGGGCGTGATTGAGTGCACCTGCAATCCTAGCTTTGGACGGCAGAGATGGGTAGATACGGAGAGTTGTGGGCGCTGGTTGGCCAGTCAGCCTAGCTGAAACTGAGTTTTCAGTCGGTGAGAGAGGACCCATGCCAAGGTAGCAAGCAGATAGGGGATGACACTAGACATCCTCTTCTGGTCTCTGTATGCATGTGCATAGGCATTTGCACACTCGTGTTACATGTTGGTGCCAGATACATTGTATATACACAAGCACATTTTCGAAATAAACGACATCTCTGCTGTCCCCTGTGCACTTGTGGTAAGCCTGACTTGAAATTTATGAATTTTTAAAGGAGGACAAGGTCTTACATACAAGGTTTGGTTTATACTAAATACTTGCTGCTGGTTATGTTCTGTAGACTAAATATTTATTTTTTTAAAGCTCAACATTTTTGATAGCCAGAATTGTAGGTATTACTGCAGATATATTTGTTTTAAAGTCATATTGACTATTAAGAATTTGACATT
This sequence comes from Mus caroli, assembly GCF_978045245.1. Classification (NCBI taxonomy): domain Eukaryota; kingdom Metazoa; phylum Chordata; class Mammalia; order Rodentia; family Muridae; genus Mus; species Mus caroli. The sequence goes on from NW_028227264.1 coordinate 38,666,588, forward strand.
TTAAGAAATTAAATACTGATATTTACCAGTGCAGCATTGAATTTAAGATTTTAGGAGTACAGTGAGAGCTGAACTAGTTTGGACAAAAAAGTAAGAGGTTGAGGGTCCTATCCACATATAGCCTAATTAGTAAGATTTAGTGTTACTGAACCACAGTTGAAATACATTGATGTGAGAATCATTTTCATTTAAAATTCAATTCAGACTCTAATTAGCATATAATTGTTGGTCAGGCCTTGCAGTGCTGCCTACATGTCCAAGTATTTACAAAGCAAGTTCTAGGCCTGTCAGAACTACACTGTGTGTTCTAAGGCTGGCCAGAGCTGCTTAACAGTACTGTTTAGAGAGGACTGGGACTATAGCTCAGTGGTAGAGCATTTTGCTCTGTATAAATCATACAGAAGTCCCTGGTTCAGTCCCTAATACTGGGAAGAAGAGAGGAGAAATGGTTGTATAAAGCTAAGGTCTGAGCACTGAGGGGAAGGAAGTGTTGCTGTTAACTGAGTGCTGTAAGCCTCTTCTGATTCTGTGTTGGTTTGTTTTAAACAAACCTAATTTGAATTTGTAAAATACCTATATTTGAATAACAAATGAAGGAGCTACTGAAGATTGAAGATGTTTTACAGGAAAATAAATACTAGTGCATTAGTTTATGTTGCGGCCTGCCCGCAGTCCACAACACGAACGGTTCAACTGAGAATGGCAGTTCGCTGCAAAGAGAGGAATCTAGATGGGGCGGAAGAAACAATGGAGCCAAGACAACAAGTTCTGATCAAGGCTCAATTTTACTATTTCCAGACACTCAGTTATAAAGGAAGGGGGAGGGAACCCAATATCCCGCCAAGTAACTCAGGGTCCAGTAGCAGGAGGAACACGTGTGTGCCTCCAGGCAGCAAAGGCAGGTTCCAGCAGTGGGCGTGGCAGGACGAATGAGCCGGTAGCTCCACCCTTGAGCAAGCAGGTTCCAGGCTGGGGGAAGGGAGGCCACAAGTTTATAAGGAAAGAGACTCAGTAAAGTATATATATCTTTATAAAGGATATAATGAATTGGTTGTTAGATTTGTTTTGTTTTGGTTTTGGTTTTTCTTTTTTTGTTTTGTTTTGTTTTTGTTTTTTTTTGTTTTTTCGAGACAGGGTTTCTCTGTGTAGCCCTGGCTGTCCTGGCACTCACTTTGTAGACCAGGCTGGCCTCGAACTCAGAAATCCGCCTGCCTCTGCCTCCCAAGTGCTGGGATTAAAGGCGTGCGCCACCACGCCCGGTGGTTTTGGTTTTTCGAGACAGGGTTTCTCTGTGTAGTTGTGGCTGTCCTGGAACTCACTCTGTAGCCCAGGCTGGCCTTGAACTCAGAAATCCGCCTGCCTCTGCCTCCGGAGTGCTGGGATTAAAGGCGTGCGCCACCACGCCCAGCTTGGGTGTTAGATTTAATGATGCAGGGGAATGCTGACTTAGAAATTTACTATATTTAGAGATGAATTAGATTTACAATACTTGGTGGGTGGGGAGCGTTATTGATGTTATTCGTTGATGAGAGGAATCTAAACTAATACAAAGACCTTGTTACTCAGAATTCTTTTATTTTATTTTTTTTAAATGTGATACTGTTTATTTAACTTCAAAAACATTCAGCATTCTAAATATACAAAAAAATAACAGAATGTTGTAAATTGCGTTTAGGTTCAGAGGGTTCTTGAACTTCCATTGATGCAGTAGTTCTTTGCTTTGCTGACAATGAGTCCTACAGTTTCTTTAAAGTTTCAAACCTACTGCACTTAACTAAAGAAAAAAACTCCAAACACTGATCATGCCGGCCGACCCCTCCCCCCTTTCCACAACTAAGAATGTCAGCAGAATGCTATGCCACTATATACAAAAACAGGACAACCTGAAGCTAAATGGATGCCCACCGCAGTATCAACAGGTCCAGCCTCACAGTGCACGCCCTGAGCTACGGCCCCTCCAAAAGGCATCTTCCCCTCACAGCCTCCACGCCAAACAAGGAGCATCAAGAATCTGTCTGGGGCTGGTGAGATGGCTCAGTGGGTAAGAGCACCCGACTGCTCTTCCGAAGGTCCAGAGTTCAAATCCCAGCAACCACATGGTGGCTCACAACCATCCGTAACGAGATCTGACTCCCTCTTCTGGAGTGTCTGAAGACAGCTACAGTATACTTACATATAATAAATAAATAAATAAATAAATATTAAAAAAAAACAAAAAAAAAAGAATCTGTCTGGGTTGTTGTGCTCTCTTTACAAACTATAGATATGTACAGTTGACAACTCAGGATTTCTGGCCAATAGCCATATAGTTAACACTACCTTACGAGTTGAGAACAAAATCCAGAAACGTCTTCAAATGCCTTGTCACACCAACAGCAAAGTGCACTGAGTGAGGAGGGCACGAGAGTGCCTTTTCATTTTAAAAATGTTTGGAGCTATGTACAACTTTGATACAGTTTTAGGGCGCTCCGGACATCCACGGCCACTTCATGTAAACCACTGACACTTTGAAAAATGACCGTGATCAAATTTTGTAATTAAACCTAACAAGGGCAGTAGACACGACTCAAATCAGAGATGTGTCAATCACAGCGCTCTCCTACTCTAAGGTATTCACAAGGAGACAGAGTTTTTATTCATCTTCCTCTTCTCCTTCCTCCTCTTCCTCCTCCTCCTCCTCCTCTTCTTCCACCTTTTTCCGGGCAACTTTAGCAGGCCCCTTGGCCCTCTCAAACTTCCCTTTATACTTACGGTCAGGGACACCCTTCTCATACTTCTTCAGCTTTGCTGCCTTGGTGACGTAGGCTGCTTTTCACTGTCACTGAAGTTCTTCCACATCTCACCCAGCTTTTTTGCCACATCTCCATTGGAGATACCAGGGTTTGTGGATTTGATCTTGGGGCGAAATTTGGAACAGAATAAGAAAAGTCCAGACGGAGGTCTGTTGGGGGCATTTGGTCCTTCTTCTTCTTGCCTCCTTTAGCTGGTCCATAATCTTATATCTCCTAATCATAGCGTATTTTATCTGCTTTTGCTATTTCATCAAACTTTGATTTCTTTTTGCTAGACATGGTCTTCCACCTCTCAGAGCACTTCTTGGAAAACTCTGCAAAATTGACTGGAACCTCTGGGTTTTCTTCTTATGTTCTTCCCTGCATGTCTGCATGAAGAAGGCATAAGCAGACATCTTGCCCTTTGGTTTCTTGGGGTCACCTTTAGCCATCCTAACTGTGCTGTTCGATAGTCTGGGCAGCGCAGGGCATGATGCACGGCTCCCAGAATTATTTTAAAGGGCCATTATCATGCAGACAAGAAAAGAAGTTTCAGTTGTACTTTTTACGAATGAGTTTGCTTAAAAATACTAAAAGCAGGGGTGTAGAAATAAGGTTATCTATGTGGATACATAGAGTATCATTGTTAATTTTTTATTTTTGAGATTATAATGTAATTAAGTCATTTCTCCCTTTCCTTTTCTCTCTCAAGCCTTCCATAGATTCCCCCTGTCAAATTCATGGCCTCTTTTTTTCATTAATTGGTGTTAGATGTATGTGCATGTATGTGTATATATGTTCCTAAATACATAAATATAAGCTGCTCAGTCTGTATGTTTCATTCGTGTATATATATATATATATATATATATAACATTATATGTATGTATATATATGCATATATGATATATGTGTGTGTATATATATGTATGTATGTATGTATATATGTTTTCAGGGCTGAACATTTGGTATTGGATAACCAATTGCTGTCCTCTTCTCTGGTGATGCCTATTTCTCCCAGTCTCAATACTCCTTAATTGCTTGTAGCTCTTTGTGTAGCTTCTTGGGCTCCTCCACCCCATCAGGGAAACATCCACTTTACATATCTATTGTCCTCATTCATCCCATATTTAAGCAGGCATGTTGGTTCTGATTTAGCTTCTGATTTACTGGGAGGCACAATCTCATAGCAAGCTCTTTGGCTCTTAGTCTTTATGCCCCCTCTTCTGCAAAGTTCCCTGACCCTTCTCTGTGGGAGTTGTTTTGTAGACGTCATGGCTGAGACGAGCTTGCACAACTCTGTATTTTGGTTGGTTGTGATTTCTTGTAATGGTCTCTGTTTGCAAAGAAAACTTTCCATGATGAAGGGTGAGGACTACTACATTTACCTGTGGGTATAAGAAAAGTGTTTAGAATTTGTTAAGGATTGTGGTGGTTTTCAGAACGAGGCTTGGTTTCCTTCTTATCCAGTGGCTCTTAGGTCACTTAAGAGCTGTTGGTTATGGCAAGGAAGGTGTGTCACTACTGCACCCTTAGGTAATCAGGCCGTGTTGGTCATTGTTGTGGTTCATAGCTGTCATAGCGGGGTAGGGCTGTTGGTTGCTCCCTTCCTTTGGAAGCTTGCATGGTGTCTTCTGGTGTCGTGAAAGGTAGCCCTCAGCGAGGAGAAATTTAGGTCAGTTCTAGCTCACAGGCCTCTGGACCCTGTGTCTGAAGTGCAAGGTATCTTCAGCAACAGGGGCTTAACTTCTTACCTCTGGTGGCAACCATAGACAACAGCAAAGAGCTTGTATGTTTTGGGAGTTTCTTGGACATCCCTGAAAACACCAAAGAAAGTTTCTCATGTCCAGTGTTGGATTTGTTTAGGTGTTTTTTTGCTCTTGGAAGGAGCCAAATTGTCAGCCCAGATGAGGAAATGTCATTTACACTATGTGTGTGTGTGTGTGTGTGTGTGTGTGCACAGACTTAGCTGTATTGTAGTGGTTTACAAAGAAAATAGTTAATAGTGTTTCTTACAACCTTTCAGCTACTCTTACTGCTCTCTTACCCTTCTTTCTACTTTTGTATTTATCTCCCTCCTAGATCCCTAATTAAGGACCACCCTGCCCCTCCCCCCGCTCCCCCTTCCAGTTCCCATGGTCAGACCACTTGGACCCTGCTCTGTTATCTGCTGCACCAGCAGTAGTCTCTTTTTACTTTCTGGTTTCTGTAGTTTGAAGTGTGAATTTCTGGTTTCTTTACTAGCTCAGTTGTGTCACATGATGCTTTTCCCGAAGCTGTCTTGTCAGAGGGCATGTTATGTTTTGCTGAAAACAGATACTTGAGAGGGCATGTAATATTTTAGAAAGAATATAAATGGAACCCCATAAACGATGAGAGGATGTTCTTGCGTTGGTACACTGTGCAGTGCTTTGCTGGTCTTGGCCGGTCTTCACTTTGTACAGAGAAGTGCACCAAAGAACTTCTCGTGGTATTCTGGCTGATTCTGGATGCTTCCACTGACTTGTGCCAAATTGGAGTATGTGGCATGGGAGGGGCCTCTGGTTTGTAGAGGTAGGGATGGACAGACTAGCCTAGGCACTGGACATGGGACCTAGGTTATATCTGGCAGGATGGGAAGTATCGGGCTCAGTTATGGGGCTAGACCAGGGAGAAGGATGTCAGTATCAGTTTTTAACTTTATTTTTGAAAAATGTAATACTTAAAAAATTTTACTCTGATATGGTGCTGTCTCAGTGCCTATAACACAAGCTCTCAGGACATAGAGGCCCATGAATTCAAATTCAAGGCCTGCCTAACCTACCTACCTAACAAGACCCTGCCTTACAATTAGGGATATAGATCAATAGGGGTGTGTTTTCCTGGCAAGGTTCTAGGTTAGGTCAGCATTAGGGAAAAAAGTCATGCTATCACAAAATAAGAACAGTGGTTCCAAATACATCACTACTACCGTGCTGGGTAAATATTCATTGAGTAATTCAGAAAAGTAACTTTGGCTTCCCATTATTCCAAATACTTACTGTGTGTTGCTTTTTCCTTGTGTGTGCTATTAAAGCTTTCCAGCCTGCAGAGTCGGATTGTCACTTACTAAAGGAAAGGACATACTTTGGTGTATTCTAGCATCTTCTTGGAGAAATAATAATATTGGCAAGATTCAGGTATCATAAAGTTTGAAGAATGAACGTCTTAGTGGTCATATTTACTTTTAAAACCTAACAGTGTACCACAGTCTTGGGTCTTATACTTTGAGAGCTATATCATTTGAATTCTCTTAGGATTCAGGAGATAAATCTCTATATAGACTTGTTTGTTTTCTACGGGCTATGGTGAGTGTGCCTTCAGAAGCAGTTTCAGTTTTTTGCCTCTTTGCTCCCCTGGCTCTGTCTTTTTTTGGCCCTAGTTTCTTCTTAGACCTGAAGGACTGACCTTCTTCCCTGTGCGCTTCCTCCAGTACAACAGTAGGACACGCACAGGCTCACACTTACCAAGCTTCAGTTCTAATCCGATGCCCCTTTGTCTTTAGTCCTGTCCTGCTCCTCTGTCGTCACTCACGCCTCAGTCAGAGCGGGTGCAGTAGGCAGTGCTGTTTCTGAGGCCAGCACTTGGCCTACAATAGGTAGGGTAAGACCAACCTGGGCTTCATGTTGGGTTTGAGGGTAACCCCTGAGGGACTGACAGACCTCTGAAATGACTTAGAGGTGTCTGCTCTTGCAGTCTTACTCTTACTTCCATGCTATGAAGAACATTGCACTTGGTAGGTAGTAGAAGGAAGTGGTGTCAAGGCTGCTTCCACTTGTTGCCTGTGGATCTTCTTAAGCAAACGGTCTATTGCGCCTCACAGTTTCCCTGCAGTAGTTTTACATGCCTTCAGTCTTTTTCTAGAACATAAATGTCCTAGTTTGTTTTCTCTTGCTGTAAGGAAAGCCACAGGCAAAAACAACTTGGGGAAGAAAGTGTTTCTTTCTTCCCTTTTATAGTTAATTGTCCATCATCAGAGGAAGACAAGGCAGGGACTCGAGGCAGGAACTGAAGACCACGGAGGAATGATGCTCACTGATTTGCTCTCCATGCTGGCTCAGTTTGCTTTCTAGTACAACCCCAATACCACCCACAGTGGGCTGGGCCCTCCCCCATCAATCACTAATTAAGAAACTGTCCCCCCAGACTTGCCTACAGGATAATCTGATGGAGGCATTTTTTCAGCTGAAGTTCCCTCTCCCCACATGACTTCAGTTTGTGTTAAGTTGACAAAAAAGTGAAAGGTAATTTTCATTGCACTTAGAATGAAATTTTATCTCTAGGTCTCAAGTTAGGCTTTGCCATTGTCTTCTTGGTGGATGGTATTGCCTCTCAGACAAGGTAGAGGTTTCACCCATCCTCAGCCATCTTCTCCTTCACATACTCAACCAAACTGTTACTAAAATACCAGTTTTGATTCAGAAATATGTTTATTTTAATCATTTTATTATTTAGAGACAGGGTTTTGCCTATAGCCCTGTCTGGTGTAGAGCTCTCAATGAAGACCAGGCTGACCTTGAACTCACAGAGATCTAGCTGCCTTTGCCTCTGAGTGCTGGAATTGAAGGTGTGATCCACCATACTTGGCCCATCATTTCTTCCCATGTTCTGCTACCGTTTTGTTTTGTTTTGTTTTGTTTTGTTTTGTTTTGTTTTGTTTTTTCTCCTCGCCATCACAATCTACTTTCTGAGAAGGAATCTGTGAGGGAATCTACTCTGTTCTTTAAAAAGATGGACTGTCCCTGGGAGGTGGTGGCCCATATCTTTAAACGCAGTACACTCAGAGGCAGGGGTTCAGAGTGTGAAGTTAGCCTGGTCTACAGAGAATATTCCAGGACAGCCAGGGCTACACAGAGAAACCCTGTCTTTAAAAAAAAAAAAAAAAAGAACAAACAAAACAGCAGCAGCAGCAACAACAACAAAACAAACAAACAAACAAACTCCAAATCAGTCAATCAACCAACCAAAAACCTGGTCTGTCCCTACTTGCTTAGCTCATTCCCCAGCCTCTTTGCTGTCACTGTGCGCTTGGAGCTCTGCAGTCACACTTGATACTAGCTGCTTACTCATGTGTGCTATTTCTTACTGCATGCCTGCCTGGATTCCCTGACATCCTCAGCTCTCCCCTGCTGGGAGATCCTCCCTTAGAGGGATAGCTCATGGGGTTGCCTTCCTTCCCCTCATGTTGTGTGCACTCTGCCTGGCCTTCCTTGGGCATATCTTGAGGGCAAGGCGCATAGTGTTTATGTTTCCCACTAAATCACCCAGAATTTCTTTTATAGGAGGCTTGTGATAGCCAATATAATTTCTTAATTTGTTCATCTTCAGAGTTTGACATAGTTTTGAAAGTCAAAATATGAACGCAGTAGTTTGTTGGAATAAAATAGGGTTTTTCTATTTTCATCAGAAATAAAAATGGATTTTAATTTTCTTATTAAAAGACTCAAAATTTTTAAAGGATGTGTTTGTATGAATGTGTATGTGTGTGTGTATGTGTGTAAATGCACGTGTGTTTGAGTGTGTATGTTTGTATGTACATATGGAGACCAGAAGTTCCATGGTGTCATTCTCTGCCCATTTCTGTGAGGCAGGGTCTCTTCCTGCACTCACATAGGTACATGCACCTGTGCTCATATCGACAACATTCACACGTTAAGAAGGGGTTACTTTTACTGTTGTGGGCATATGTGTGTGTAGACCAGAAGACAGCCTTAGGTGTTCTTTAGGCATCACCCACCTTTTTTGTTGTTTTGAGACAGTGTCAGTTTAGTGGACTGGGAGTAGTCAAATAGCCAAGTAGGCTAGTGAGCCCTAAGAAGCTGCCTGTCCCAGCCTCCCCACGGCCTCCCCACGGCAGGAGTGACACAGTGTGCTGCCTGACATGCCAGACTGTTTTTCCCTTTCCCTTACAAGGTAGGCACTTTATTATTGGAGCTGTCCTTCTAGTCCCACAAAAGGGCACCCTTATGCTCTGGGGTAGTAAGTACTGCTACCACCTAGGATTGCGACCCTCAGCATAGAAGAGAGCAGCAAGCTTCCCTGGCTCGTTCGTGTGCCTGAATTGAACTATTTCTGGATGCATCACTTAGCAGTCTTACAACATTTCCTTTACATTTGTTTGTGTGGTGGGTGTATGTGCATGTGTGTGTTAGACAGCTTGTGCATTCTCTTTCTATTATGTGGGTCTTGGGGATTTTGAACTTAGATTGTCAGGCCCTAGGTGTTCTACTGTGTAGCACAGGCTGGACTCAAAACTCAAGAGATCTACCTGCCTCTGCCTCCAAAGTGCAGAGATTAAAAGTGTGTATCAGGTCTGGTGCCTATGGTCTTTATGCTGAGGTTTTGAATTTGTCAAAAGAGTCCAATGCCCCCTGACACCTCCCCATTTCTTATGCTGAATCTCAGGTGTGCCCTTTCACCATTTACCACGTGACAAACATAAAAAAAATTTTAATGATATATGTACTTCATTCCTTCTCAATTTAAAAACTTCAGTTCTTAAAATTGAAGGTTTTTCAAGGTTTTATTACTTTAGCATATGAAAGTTAAATTTAAGCTTTCTAAGTAAAATAATTACTAGGTTTGCTCCTTGTTTCTCTCCATATAATTCAGGGTAAGAGGCCTGTGCTTCAGTCTGTTCTCAAGCTTTCAAATTCCTTTGACAGCCTGGATATGAAATTTAAAAGCTATTAATGTGATGTGTTAATTTTGCACTTTTTGACTTACTGCAAAAAATCTTATAGTTTCCATAGCAACAATAACCTATCCAGATTGTGTAATATTCTTTACAGTATTAAAAATAAAACTGCAAATCCATGAGTTTCTGGAGCACCTCATGTAGGAGAACTAGGACTTGAAAGATTTCAGTGAAAAATAAGCTGTAGTTCAGTGTGAATAATGTGTCAAAAAGCTTTTTATACTTTTAAGAATTAATATCTTTAAATATTCAGTAATAGATAGCTGTTAGTTAATTTGATTATTAGGCATGAGGCATGTGCATTGCATTTCCAGTCTCATAAGCACACTGGTTCCGTGCGTGCATTCGGCAGTCCCTACACACCAGGTAAGAGGGGCACTGGCTTGCACTGCTAGCTGTCAGCTGCTTGTGCTTTTTAGTGGTCACTGAATGGTCAGGAAACAGTGGAAGAAAGGGGAAAGGATAGTCTAAGCTTTTCCTATTGTTTGTCTTTGTTCCTCAAAATATGCCTCCGAGCCTGGTACAATGGCACACTCCTTTTATCCCAGCACCCTGGAGGCACAGGCAGGCAGAGCTCAAGGCCAGCCTGGTCTATCTACATACTGAGTTCCAGACCAGTCAGGGCTTCATAGTGAGACCCTGTCCTAACCCGCCTCCTCCAGTATGCCTAAATCATTTGAAAGAACTAAAGATTATTTAAAGTCAGCAGGTGTTTCAGGAATATCACATTTTTTTTTTTTTTTGGTTTTTCGAGACAGGGTTTCTCTGTGTAGCCCTGGCTGTCCTGGCACTCACTTTGTAGACCAGGCTGGCCTCGAACTCAGAAATCCGCCTGCCTCTGCCTCCCGAGTGCTGGGATTAAAGGCGTGCGCCACCACGCCCGGCGGAATATCACATTTTGTTAGTACCATTAAATAACACAACTTCCTGCATCTCTAACATGTGCTTTTAATTTTTTGGATTACTTTCAATATATTTATTTGTAATAGAATAGCCTGTATATTTTTTGATAACACATAATGTCCGAGTTGCTTTCTATGGCTGAGAGAAACCACTGACCACAAAAAGGAAAGGGCAGGCTTTACTTCATCTTACAGGGCCATCACTGACAGGAACCTGGAGACAGGAACAAAAGCAGGAACCAGACCAGTGCTTGCTCTCCATGTCTCGCTCAGCTTGCTTTCTTACACAACCCTGAAGCACCTGTCCAAGACCTGGGGAGGTGGTGGTACTGCATAAGTGGGCTGGACCCTCCTACTGATCAAGAAAATATCACTGACTTGCCCACAGGCTTGCCGGTTCCTCAGTGTGGTTTCCTTTTCTCAAGCCATGCTAGAGCAGTGATTCTCAACCTGGGTCTCCACCCTGGGGTGAGGGTGGGGACTTGAACAGTCCTTTTGAAGGGGTCACATATCAGATAGCCTGCATTTTAGACATTTACATTATGATTTACAACAGTAGTAAAATTATAGTTATGAAGTATCAACAGAAATAATTTTATAGTATTAGGAAGGTTGAGAATCACTGCTCTAGAGTGTGTCAGGGTGAGAACTAAATAGATAGACAGCAAATTTCCCATGCTTCTAGTGAACTATAATTTTTTTTTTTTTTTTTTCGAGACAGGGTTTCTCTGTGTAGCCCTGGCTGTCCTGGAACTCACTCTGTAGACCAGGCTGGCCTTGAACTCAGAAATCAGCCTGCCTCTGCCTTAGGTATTAAAGGTGTGCGCCACCACACCCGGCAATTAAGCATCTCTTAATTACTTTAAAAAAAAATAGTGCTCCTAAAGATTGGTCCCAGGGCCTAATAAATTCCAGAGCCTTTACAGAACATTTGGGTAAACAGAAAATATAGCAGATATCAAAAGAGTAGTCTGTGGTGAACTTATTAAATTATAGTTATAGGCTGGGCTGTGGTGGTGCACACCTTTAATCCCAGCACTTGGGAGGCAGAGACACGCGGATTTCTGAGTTTGAGGCCAACCTGGTCTACAAAGTGAGTTCCAGGACAGCCAGGGCTACACAGAGAAACCCTGTCTTAAAAAGAGATGCTTAATTACCTTGATTGGCACATAATGGCAAAGAAATAGAACTTTTAGACTGATGGCGGGAGTTAAGCATCTGTAACTCACTTATTTCCCCTAAATAGGTGGTTAAGATGATGATAGGTGGCCCTGGCGCTGGGAGGTGGTGGCACATGCCTTTAACCTCGGCTCTCAGGGGCAGGTGTCCTGTTGTTGCTCTGTGTCATGCAGGATGGGCTCTCTCATATGCTCCAGCAGTTCACAGGTGGGGTAGATGTTGGGGTGTGCAGAGCCCTGGACCTTGGTCAGCTGAGAGCGCCCCTGCACCCCCACCAGTAGGGCCGGCTCTCTAGCACTGCCCCAGCTAGCTCATCCAGTGCTGCAGCCAGCAAGGGACAGGAGAGCCAGCTCTTCTGTTCCCATGCCCTTGGGTCTGGCTCACCTGCAGGTGAGGTGTCTTGTGGCAAACATTCTCAAGTTCATATTTCTTTAGTAAATAAAGCTACATGTTCCTTAATCTTTTTCTGGTGCCCAACCCTGCTTTGTACTCCATAATTTTAGAATAGTAAGTCAAATGTTCCTTCCCAGTTATTTCCACATCAGAATTCTTTCATCTATACAGTTCCATATCAACAAAACCAAAAATATTCAGCCAGGCAATGCACAGCAGATTTTTAAAAAGGAACAACTCTACTCTTTGGCTAATGATATTGTCTGTAGTGTGTGTCCCCAAGCTAATAGTCCTTAGTCTGATTCTCGACACCTTTTACCAATCAGCCAGCAAAGCTAAGCTGTAACAGATGAGGAAACTGGACTTACCATTAACATACTACCTGGCCAGACATCAAAGTCTACAGACTTCCTGCAAGGCGTTTTTGGGGAGTTTTTTGTTTTTTTTTTTCCAGCACACTTTTTCTTGATAAAAGAGTTAGAGTGAATAAGGCAGAAACATGGAACTATGGGTATATAATACAAGAGATCCACTTAAAATAAGAGAACATGGTGTTGCACACTTACTCTCAGCACCGGGGAAAGAGGCAGAGGAGAGCTTTGTGAATTCCAGGCAAGCCTAGTCTACACAGCAAGTTCCAAGTTAGCTAGGGAGACAGAGGAAGACCTGGGAGATAGGCGGAGGGGGAGAGGGAAAAGGAGGGAAAGAAAGAAAGGAGAGGGACCGCAGATTGAGAACCAGTGTCTAATACAGCCAAAAGATAAAAACTGGAGGGTATAGATTATGTCCCTGTTATTGGAACAATCCACAGCATGCTTTGTGTTTGCCAGCTATTCAAATCACAGTCAGCTGGGGCCTTCTTGTGGCTGGTTCTGGTCTGTACTCTGAGGATATTATCTGTTAAGGTAGCCACTAGTCTACCCCTCCTCCCATTACTGAAACACTGTATTATATTGGTTAAAATCCTTGGTAACTATCAGGCTTCCTTATATTCCCAATCCTGTCTTTGCTTGTTTTCAAAACTGTCTCTTAACTAGTAGATTTCTCCACCAGTGTTTTGAGAAAGCAATGTTGTTGGTGCTGAGGTTTGAAGTCTTAAAGGCTTCTGCTTGATGCCTTGCAACTGGGAGCTAATTAATCATATCAGCTGGTAGTTTATATCAGTCAGTTACTTCTGTAGTGGTGGTTTTAACAGAGTGCTTGTATAGATTTCAGGAGTGGGAGTGCTCTAAGTATGTTTGAATTTATATTTATGCTTGTTTACTTTTTGCTCTAGTGCTGACTTCAGTGTCCTGTTCTCTTCACTGTGAATGCATGCTTTAGCTCTGTCTAGTGTTTTTATTATAACAGGAATTTCTCTTTTGATATTTTATATTTCTATACTAGAAATATTGTCAAAAATAATAAGCAATGCATGGCATAATGGCAGTGTTTACATATTTATGAGAGAGTAAATGTGTTTCCATTGTTTTTGTAGTTATCTAAAAGTAATATGGAAAAATAAAAGCTGTTTTTATTTTTTTTCTGTTTACATGCAGAAAAGATGAAAAGGAATATGCACTTAAGCAAATCGAAGGCACAGGAATATCTATGTCGGCTTGTAGAGAGATTGCAGTAAGTATAGTTTATTTTATTATCAATATTGGATATTTAGTATAAAATGTGCATTAATATATGTGATGGATGATAATTTCACAGACTTAAGAATAGTTTATATAAAATAGGGAAATCTGGAAACCTAAAATTACCAGTCATTTTTGAGCCTTTTATTTTTTAAACTTTTTATTAAATTTATTTATTCATTTTATATCCCAATATCAGCCCCCAATATTAGCCCCCCTCACTCTCCTAGAACCCTCTCTCATGGATCTTCCCCCATTCCTCCCTTCTCTTCACCTTTGATTCTTGTTTTATTTTTTGGCTTTATTTATTTATTTATTTATTTTCTTTTGGGGGAGAGGTTGTAAGGTGGAGGGCAGATAAAAAAGGGACAGGAGGATGAGTGGGATTGGGTTGCATGATGTGAATTTCACAAAGAACCAATAAAAAGTAAAACAAACAAACAAACAAACAAAAAAACCCAAACACTATAGAAAAAGAATGATTTAAAAAAAAATCTGCTATATCAACAATTAGAAATTCCTTTCTTTGCAAAAACTCTCCCTCCCACACACATAGAAATAGAGCCCATAACCGTTTTGTGCAGTGTGCTTCAATCCAGAGTCATAAAGCAGACTTCAACTGTGAAGCTAGTTGAACTGTTTATTAATAATACTATTATTATTATATGGGGTCTATAACAAATTATGAAATTTAACTCTTCAACACTCTTAAAAAATTGAGATGTTTGCATGGCAAAGAGTGGCTAAGAGGGCAATTAGTCAGAGCAGCAGGTTTCAGTTAGAGTACAGGTTAGAGAGCTGCCTTAGTCTTTCCGTCAGGTCAAACCACTAGAGCCTCCAGTATCGGGGCACTGTCAACAAAGTCTGTATCTGGCATGGGCCGAGTGCCCTGGTTTGTGGATGGTTGACCATCCTTTTCTTGTGTCCTCCATGATTGAGAGGGTGCAAGGAATCTCTCTGGGGGCTTTTTTTTTTTTTTTAAGATTTATTTCTTTATTATATATGAGTACACTGTAGCTCTCTTCAGACACTCCAGAAGAGGGAGTCAGATCTCATTATGGATGGTTGTGAGCCACCATGTGGTTGCTGGGAATTGAACTCAGGACCTTCTGAAGAACAATCAGTGCTCTTAACCCCTGAGTCATCTCGCCAGCCCCTCTGGGGTCTTTTAGAAGGGAACCAGTCACTTTTACAAAGGCTTTGTCCTCGTGACTTAAAAATTATCTCCCACTGGGTGTGGTGGCGCACGCCTTTAATCCCAGCACTCGGGAGGCAGAGGCAGGTGGATTTCTGAGTTCGAGGCCAGCCTGGTCTACAGAGTGAGTTCCAGGACAGCCAGGGCTACACAGAGAAACCCTGTCTTGAAAAACCAAAAAAAAAAAAAAAAAAAAATCTCCCACCTCATAAAGGGCCCATGAAGTAGTTAGTGACTTAAAAATTTGAGTTGGGATTGAGACACATAAACATTCAGTTTAGGACTGGAACAGGGACTCAGTGGGTAGAGTGTTGCACAAGTCCGAAGACTGCACCTTCATCTCTGATACCCAGTAAATTCAGGATGGGCCTGCTTGTATTTCTAGCAAGATGGCTAGCTAGACTCACTGAGTCAGTGTGCCCTGGGTTCAAGTGGGAGACCTTACCTCAGTAAATAAAGAGGAGTGAAGTCAAGGAAGACACTGATGTCAACCTCTGGCCGCCACAGTTTGTGCACACAGTGTATATGCACTTGCTCACACGTATATGTGCATACACAGGTAACACACACACACACACACACACAATCATGGAAATAGAAACCTCATTTTTGTTACTGCCAGGGGGAAGAGAAGCCCTCCCTCCCCTAGTGCTGAGAATTGAACTCAGCACCTCATCCATATGAGGTATCAACCACTGATCTATATCTTCAGCCCTTTTCCCGACTTGTTGCCTGGCTGCTGAGTGTCTCAGTTCTGGCCTGCACTGCTGAAAAGTCCTACTTCCTCTGTGACTTCTGTTTTGCTGTTTCCAAGTGCATGTATGCATCCACAGTCCAGCTCTAGTGTCCCTGAGGTGAAAGGCAGATCAGCAGTTAGGGACTGTCACTTTCAGTGTTTGTCCCCCAGTGCAGTAGGTAGGTAGGAAGGAAGTGAAGAGCTTGCCGCTTCTGTTTTCTCTGTAGGTCCCGTGCTGGGCAGCCTGTTGGTTGCTATAAAGTTCAGTGGAATCCTTACAGCTTTTGGTATAGATGAATAAACTTTTTCTTTTTTTAAAGTTATGAAATAGAATTGATAGAATGCATATTAGCTGGTAATTTAACTCTGAGAAAAACTTTGAAATATCCATGAATACAGCTGTGTTAAGTTTTTAAAATTTGTTTCTACAAACCTTAAAATTAGTGCATTAAGTTTATATATTAAAAGTGGAAAAGTTTATGGCATTAGACAATAATTTTAGGAGTCTTTATAAATAAAGCTTGCATTTACTATAAAAAAAAGTAAAGAAGTATCTAGCCTTGTAAGGATTTCTTTATTGTATCATTTGATGTTTCTTTTTCTTTTTTCTTTCCTTTTTTTTTCTTTTTTCTTTTTTTCTTTTTTTTCTTTTTTTTTTTTTTTTTCGAGACAGGGTTTCTCTGTGTAGCCCTGGCTGTCCTGAACTCACTCTGTAAACCAGGTTGACCTTGAACTCACAGATCCCCTCTCTGCCTTCCAAGTGCTGGTAGCATGGGTGTGCCCCACAACCACCTGGGATCTGTATGAGTTTGAGGCCAGTTTGCTCTACATTGAGAGTTCCAGGCCAGCTACAGTTACATGCATAGTAAGATCTTATCTCAAACAAGTAACAAAATGTCTTCTTAGAAGATCCTAAAGTATAAAAGGTCTTATGGTCTGATGTATGTTTGTGCTTGAGCATGTGGAAGCCAGTGGGGCCAGCAAACACCTCGCCTTTTAAACAGAGTCATGGTTTAATTACTCTTCGGGAATTTATAGTGTCTTTCGAGCATGTGGCCTCAGCTCCTCCTCTGTCTATCCCCTCCCCATTTTCACGTTCCTCCATCTTATTTTTGAGGCATACTTTCTTATTTAATCTGGAGCTTACCAGTCTGGCTAGACTGCCTCGCCAGCAAGTCCAGGGTTCCTCCCAGCTCTACAGCTCTAGCTCATGGAGGTCGGGTGCAGGCTGCACATGCTTGACTTGTGTACTTGCGGAGGTTTACACGTCCATCCTCCCACGTGCACGACAAGCACTTTATAGACGGATCCATCTCCCCAGCTCCCTAAACCGTAAACTTTCATGTAAAATAGTAATCCTAGATTCACACTAAGATGGACATTTCTGTATGTATTTGTGTTCACTTGGAGAGTATGTCCATGCAGACACACACATGCACACATGTGATCAGAGAACTCTTAGCAGCTGGCTCTTCTCTCTCACTTTGTTGAGGCAGTCTGTCTTAGTTCTCCTTGCTGGACTGTACGCTGCAGACTTAGCTGGACTGAAGCCCATGGGCTTCAGATGACTTGGCTGTTTCCACCGATCATCTCATGCTTGTTTGTTTGTTTGTGTGTACACACTTACAGGCACAGCATGTGTGGGGAGGTTAAAGGTCAGACCAATTTAGGCGTGAATTTTTTCTTTCCACTATGTGGGTCTCAGGAATTGAACTGAGATTGTCGGGCTTGGAGGTAGTTGCCTCTTCTTGACTTTTGAAATATGACTTGAAAATGGTGGGAGCAAACAAAACACATATTCTTTTGTTTTCATTTTAAAGTAGGAAAGAACTTGGATTTTGGATTCAAATAGGTTTTGGTTGTATAGACTCTATTATGCTTCCTGCATGTCTTGAACAAGCTGATAGTAGTGTCGGGCCTTATATTACCTATTGTTAGGTAGCGAGAGAGATGAGGGCTTTTTGTTTGTTTGTGTTTTTTTTAAAGAATTATTTATTTATTTTATGTATATGAGTACACTGTAGCTGTCCTCAAACACACCAGAAGAGGGCATCAGATCCCATTACAGATGTTTGTGAGCCACCATGTGGGTGCTGGGAATTGAACTCAGGACCTCTGGAAGAAAGTCCATGTTCTTTACTGCTGAACCATCTCTCCAGCCCTTGTTTTGTTTTGTTTGTTTGTTTGTTTGTTTGTTTTTAGACAGGATCTTTCTGTATATATTTGGCTGGCCTGGAATTCAAATAGACCAAGGCTGGCCTTGAACTCTTAGAAGCCCGTGTGCCTCTGCTTCTGCAGTGCTGAGGTCAAAGCTCTGCACTACTGTGCTCGGCCTTGCTTTCTTTCATTTCTTGTTTTGCTGAGCTTTAGTGTTATATAATAAAGGGCTAATTTTTAGGTCACAATTCAAGGTATAGCCCATTGTGATAGGAAAAGGAAGAGGCTGGGGCTTACAGCTGTATGCTCTCGTTTCTCTGAAGTTGAATTGCTAAGTCTTTTTTTTTTTTTAAAGATTTATTTATTATATGTAAGTACAATGTAGCTGCCTTCAGACACTCCATAAGAGGGTGTCAGATCTTATTACTGATGGTTGTGAGTCACCATATGGTTGCTGGGATTTGAACTCAGGACCTTCAGAATAGCAGTCAGTAACCGCTGAGCCATCTCTCCAGCCCCGAATTGCTAAGTCTTATGAAAGATAAATTCTGTGTTTAACAGAGGTCTGGTAAATACTTCTTATTTTATTTATGCTGTTTGTTTTGAAATAGGTAGGTTCTAGCTATGTAGCTTGCATGGAATTTGCCCCTCAGTTGGACCGTTACTTGATGTAGTCTGCCTGCTTCTGCCTCTCAAGTGCTAGGATTCCACGTGTGCGCCACCATGCCTGGAATATAAGTGCTGCTTTCAGAAGTTCAGAGCTACTCTTTGTGACAGATTGCTCAGCAACATTTTTATGCATATACAAGTCTGAGATTTGAAATGTGAAATACTTAAATACAAAGTTTCCTCAGAAAACATTGAAATAAAAGATACTTGGGTCACCAGCGTATCCCACCAAAACCTATTAGTCACACAGGTGACTGTTAGGCTGTCTAGAGCTGCAGTGGCCACAGACAGCCTGTTACTGGTCTCTTTGGTTTTCAATGTATCACCCACTTAGCTATAAGGCCTTGCTTGTTGATTTCGGCTTGATGAACCCCGTTCCTCCCTCGCACATGTTCAGCGTGTGCTGCCGCTCAGCTTCAGCTCCAGGAGGAAGTGGGTTGGGGGTTAAAGCCTTGGACTTGTGTTTTTGAGACAAGGTCTCACTATATAGCTGAGAGAGGCTCAAATTTTCCATCCTTCTGCTTTAGTCTCCGAAATGTTGGCATTGAATTAAAGTCTTACAACTTTAGGCCACATCTCGTGTTTTCATGTTTACTGATAGTGGCAGGCAGGCTCTTCAGGTCTTTCGGGTGCTTGGGGTTTATAAAAACTAGAATAGAGACTGGGAACAATTAGACAAAGTGCCAGGGGTATGTGGCAACCAAGAAGAAATCGAAGCTGTCCTACCTAAGCAGTGTGACTATGGAGCTAGTTCCTTGATTATAAGAAGAGGAGAGGATTAGAAAGCTCAGGGTAGAGTAGGGGACATGGCTCCAGTCAGCGGCTGTGTTAAGTGTTTAGACCAGTGGACAAGGTGGTCTAAACAAAGAAAGCCCACAGTTGGAGTGTTGACACAAAAATACGCATGTTAGCAGAAAACTTAGTATGATTATGAGAAAGGAGTTTTCTCCAGCACCAGTGCGTTGTCATAAAGACACAGTCACTCACTGTTTCTGTTTGTGTTCTGGTGATAAAAGGTGCTCACATAAATTGCAGTGAGAGCAATTCAGTCAGGATGAGACAGAGTTTTAGCAGATACCAACAGGAATTAGACTGCACTTGGAAAGCATGCAGCATAAATTTCAGTTTTATAAGTCTCTTGGCATACTGATCAGGTCTGGTCATCTAGAAGTTTGACTCTGTTGTTTTTCTTAGAAGAATGTTTTAATTGATTAGAAATTCTACACCTTGTAGATTATAGTGATAATTTTTTGAGGGGGTGGGTGATCTACTTTCTGGTAAGTTTGCCAAGCCATTTTATATGTCTTTTATATTAAAAAACAAACCAGAGACATAAGCCTATATTTCCTTGTGGTTTCAGTCTTGAGATGTTTCCAACATGGGTTCATTTGAGTGTTTTCTTGTTGAACTTTAAAAAATTATCCCCATTCCCACCCCATACTGTATCTGTTTTGTTTGTGTTGGACATTGAACTTGGGCTCCCTGCAATGCAAGATAGGCATGTGGCCAACCACTGAACTATACACCCAGTCCCAGGATTCTTAAAAGTTGAGGTTTTTATATGTAATGATCTTATCATGTTATCAAATTAAATATATTTTAATACTTTTATGGCATTCTTGTTTGTCTTTGTCAATTTTTGTGTTTTATGTCTTTGTTATGTTGAGCACTGCCTATTTTATTATATTCCTAGGAGTCTTAAAGTGTCTTTTGTTCTCAGTACATTGAGAAGGGGGCACAGAGAGGGCTGGTCAGATTCATTTGGAATGTTAGACCCTTTTCCAGCATTATTTACTGTGATGACTTCTTTGAATTTTGTTGTCTAAAATAATAAGCACAGTTGACTTGAGATGATTTTGAAAGTGTTGCTGTATCAGTTTCTTTTGACATATGCACATCCTCATGTGCTGCAGTCTCAGTGTGAACAAAAAGTAGCATGCTAAAAATAGGTTTGCAGCGTTTGGACAGGTTAAGTTTGTAATGGCTAAGATAAACATTTAAAAATATATAGTGAAAATTTCCTTCCTTTTCCACACCACCAGATGAACTCTTGTTGGTATCTTAAGTCTCTACTACCATTTTTAAATTGCTATATTTCCAATGACTGTTTTGCATAGAACATAACTGTGCAAATGATTTAAGAAAAGGATAGTACAGATTTTTCAAAGTAAAGTCCTCTGATGTGAAAGGTCCATTGGTTTTATTACACTTGAACTTGCAGTAAGAGGTGCTTTCCTGGGATGGAACTAATATGTTGGTATACATGAAAGTGCCTCTCTCTATCCCAAATCTGTGATTCCAGTAAAAGGAAGGCCAGGGCTACCAAACATTCCCAGTGCAGTCCTGATCTGACTGAGGGGCAAACATGGTGCGGGCAAACAGCTGATACTTGGGTTTCCCTTGCTGAGTTTTTATTATTTCTCCCATAGCAACCACAGTGCATGTTCTCAAAGGTGAGCAGGACCACATCCTGCTACACTCATGCATCAGGGCCTTGCCCAGCCATCGTCAGAGACGCTTCTTCCTTCAGTAAATGGGAACAGAGACCATAGCTGAACAGTGTGCAGAGTGGGAGACCTTGGAACACTCTATTAAATGGGATGTCTTCATCATCCCCTCCGCTCATGGCTCAGGGGATCCTTCAGAGCAGGCAGAAAGAGTGAAAGAGCCAGAGGGGATGGAGACCACCAAAGAAACAAGGGCTTCTAAACACAGAACGACTGAAGCACTCATGAACTCACAGAGACTGGCAGCATGCACGGGGCCTGCACAGGTCTGGGTCTGATGGGATCCCAGTGCTGGGAGAGGAAGTGAACCCCACCCCCCTCCCCAACCCAGAAGTTATCTCCAGATGAAAACTGCTCGCTCACAAGTGAAAAACAGTTTCTTCAATGCAATCTTCACTGGGTGTGCATTCTCTTAAGGCCATGCACATAAACTGAACTCAGTGGTATTTTATAAGTTGTCTTCCCTGCCCCCATGCCTGCATCTGTTTGGGCAAATTTTCCTTACTCTGCAGTCATTTTGTTTATATATTATGGTTTCAGATTTTATCTTTTCTAGGAGATTTTTCTGTACCAATGTGTATACCTCTGCACCTATATCTATTTCTTACACTTTTTCTCTGTGGGGAGGATCTGGTAGGAGTTGGGAGGGAGAAACCATAATCAGAATATATTTATGAAAAAAATCTATTTTCAATTAAAAGAAGTAAAAGTAGAAGCATTAATATTTTATAAGGAAAATCTATCATAAAAAATCAGGAAAATATTAAACTCACAATAGGGATTTTTTTTTTTTTTGGTTTTTCGAGACAGGGCTTCTCTGTGTAGCCTTGGCTGTCCTGGCACTCACTTTGTAGACCAGGCTGGCCTCGAACTCAGAAATCCGCCTGCCTCTGCCTCCCGAGTGCTGGGATTAAAGACAATAGGGATTTTTAAAAACATATGACATCAGTAATAATATTAAGTGTTTTCAATGGAATAAAATACTGGAACTGTTTATAGCACTAGTAAATTGTAAATTATATTGTATCACCAAGTAAAACAGTTTGTTTATCTAGCAGTGATACAGTTCTGCATTTAGAGCCTTTTAAAATATTAAAATATTAATTATATACAAGTATATATGTGTATTTTTGAGTCACTGTTAGTGTTATGATAAAACAGTTTACATAATACATAATATTAATTTGTGACTGTCACCACTCTGTAGCTGACTGAAAAAAAAAACCTCATTTTACCCCCAGGTTCTTACTGAATTTAAATGTCTGTGAAAGCTTATCTGTATGCTGCTAATAGTTTTAGCCTATATTTGATTTCTGAATTTTGGCTTTTTTCTCTCATTGCATATGCACTTGTTCTCACTTTTTTTCTTTAAATTTATTTTTAAAATATATTTTCCCAAGAGATCTGTCCATATCCATAGCGGTTTATGATCCCACAAAGACTGGCAGGACTTGTTTTGTGCACTTTATTTGCATCCTGCCCCTCTCATCTGTTCTCTTATGTTTAGTGTTTCCACAGAGGACATAGGTAGGCCATCTGTTATATAAATGATTGCTCAGTTGTTATGCTTAGTTATTTTGAAGGATTATTACTCACTTTTTCTCTGAAAGAAAGATGAATACTCCTGAGTAGGCTGTATGGAGTTGAAGTTCTTGGTGTTGGAAGGGCATTGGGGTCTGTCTTCATTAGGGTTTTACTGCTGTGAACAGATACCATGACCAAGGCAAGTCTTATAAAAAACAACTTTTAATTGGGGCTGGCTTACAGGTTCAGAGGTTCAGTCCATTATCATCAAGGTGGGAGCATGGCAGTATCCAGGCAGGCATGGCGCAGGAGGAGCTGAGAGTTCTATGTCTTCATCCAAAGGCTGCTAGTGGAAGACTGACTTCCAGGCAAGTAGGGTGAGGATCTTATACCCACACCCACAGTGACACACCCATTCCAACTAGGTCACACCTATTCCAACAAGGCCACACCTTCAGATGGTGCCACTCCCTGGTCCAAGGATATTCAAACCATCACATTCCACTCCCTGGTCCCCATAGACTTGTTCAAAAACATGAGTCTATGGGGGCCATACTTAAACATAGCATAATGTAAAATGCATTTACTCCAACTTTCAAAGTCCTCATAGTCTATAGCAGTTGCAACAATGTTAAAAGTCCAAAGTTAAAGGTCTCTTCTGAGATTCATTCAACTTAATTAACTGTAATCCCCAAAGCAAGGCAGGAAACCAGCTGGGCAAACTCCAAACTCTGCATCTCCATGGCTGATGTCAAAGCAGTCTTCAGATCTCCATTCCTTTTTCATTTTTGTTGACTGCAACAAACTACTTTCTCCTGGGCTAGCTCCACTCCCTGTTAGCAGCTTTCCTCAGCATGTATCCCATGGCTCTGGCATCTTTAACATCTTTGAGTCTCCAAGGCAATTTCAATGTTACAGCTTCTTGTTTCAGTGTCTGGGATTCCACTTGATCTTTTGGACTCCTCCTAAGGGCTGGCATCACTTTTCCAGCTCTACCCTCTGTAGCACTCTAAGCTCAGGTTGATCCACTCCACTACGGCTGCTGTTCTTGGTGATCATCCCATGGTACTGACATCTCCAATACATTGGGGTGTTCCACTCCAACTAGGCCTCACCAATAGCCTTTCATAGGATCTCTTCAGGGTGCCAAGCCTCAAATCCTTTGCATGACCCCTTCAGTCCTGGGCCATCAACTACAGCTGAGGCTTCACCTTCTCCAATGGCCTTCCCTGACCTCTCACAGTGCTAAGCCTCAGCTTCTCTCCATGATCCCTTCATTCCTTCACAAGCAGTACCACCTGAGTGACTCTTACACTTTACCAAGTCCAACCGCAGCATGAGGTACAACCTTGGGTAGGTATCTCTGGAACACAGCTTCTTTGTGTTCCCAGAAAACAACTCCCAGATTTCAACTCAGTGATGCTGGTCTCTTCTTAATCATTGCTAATGTCTTAGCTCCAGCTAACCAGCATCAATTGTTCCAGTAGTTCCTTCCATTCTTAACTCTAGAGCCAGAGCCACATGGCTGAAGCTGCTGAGGTCTGCTGTTTACAGGAACTAGAACATGATCCCCTTGTACTATTACATTATCACTGGCTTTATGTTTTCAAAATCCTTCAGTGCCTAAGCTTGGCTATCCTGGTTCTTGCTCTGGATATTGACCTTGAATGCAGAGATCAGCATGCCTGTCTTTTGGGATTAAAGGTGTGTACCACCATGCCTGGATCTAAATTTAGCTGGGTAGAATCTTGCCCCAAGGTCCCACTCTCTTAATCTGTTATCTCCTAAAACACAGACTTTGTTCCATTTCACTTCCTGGTACCCCTTTAATACTCAAACCACATATTTTATATTTTTCCTTTCTAAGTTTGCTATGCTTGTTCAAGCTTCTCTTTATAAGACTTAACCAGAGAACAAAGTCTCTGTTGGGTTTGTTTTTTTTTTTTTTTTTGAAACTTCCTTTGTCAATGCAATTAATCTGAGTCTCTTCACCTTAGTCTCAGGCAGACTTTTCAGACAAGGGCAAAAAGTAGCCACATTCTTCACCAAAATACCACAAAAACAGTCTTTATGCCACATTTTGAAATTCTTTTCCTTTGAAATCTCTTGGGCCAGGTCAACACAGTTCAAATTACTCCCAGCAACAAAGTCTTCCATATTCCTACTAGGATGACCTATTAAGCCCCATTTAAAGCATTCCACTGAGTTCCAAATCCAAAGTCCAAAAATCCATATTCTTTTAAATAAAAGCATGGTCAGGCCTATCAATACCCCAGCAATACCCCACTTCTGGTACCAACTTCTGTCTTAGGGTTTTACTGCTGTGAACAGATACCATGACCAAGGCAAGTCTTATAAAAAAACATTTAATTGGGGCTGGCTTACAGGTTCAGAGGTTCAGTCCATTATCATCAAGGTGGGAGCATGGCAGTATCCAGGCAGGCATGGCTCAGGAGGATCTGAGAGTTCTATGTCTTCATCCAAAGGTTATTAGTGAAAGACTGATTTCCAGGCAAGTAGGGTGAGGATCTTATACCCACACCCACAGTGACACACCCATTCCAACTAGGTCACACCTATTTCAACAAGGCCATACCTTCAGATGGTACCACTCCCTGGTCCAAGGATATACAAACCATCACCAGGTCCTATAGTAGTTTTTTTTTTTTTTTTGGTATAGTTTTTCCTTGTTTTCATAGACTTAGTAAAGAGATTGTCTGATATAGTCACTCTTGAAATTTGGAATCTATATAGAACATAGCTTGGGACGAAGTGAGTTAATTGTTGAATGATTGTTGCCCTTTATTTAAACATTATTAGTAACATTGTAAGGCTGTGAGACTTATTCTCCAGTGGACTGTGTCCATTACTAGACACCTGAGACTTGGAGCTGAGACACTGGAGAAGTGGAAGGATTGTGTCAAGGACCTGACTGGTCAGTTACTAGTTATAGTGAAAAAGTTGGTATAGTCATTGAGCTCAACTGAGAATGTTTTGAACATGGTATAAAAAGAATGCATGTGTGTTGGTTAGTTTTATGTCAGTTGGCACAAGCTAGAATCATTTGGGAAAAGGGAACCTCGACTGATAAATTATCTCCATAAGATTTGCCTATAGGTGAGTGTGTAGTGCATTTTCTTTGATAATGATTGGTGTGGGAGGGCCCATCTCCTGGGTTGGATGGCACCCCTGGATTGGTGGGTAGTATAAGAAAGCAGTCCCAGCAATCCAGTAAGCTTTTTTTATGGCATCTGCTTCAGTTCCTTCTTGGAGTTCCTGCCCCGTCCTCCCTCAGTGGTAGATTGTGACTTGAGAACTGTAAGGGGAAATAAATCCTTTTGCCCCCAAGTTGCTTTCGTTCATGGGCATTATCAGAGCATCAGAAACTAAGACAATGTGATGCAAAAACAATACATAAAACAAAAAGAAGACACAAAATGTGGGGCACAGGTCTGTAACTTCAGATATTTGGGAGACCAAGGCTGGAAGACAGGAAATTGAGAGTCTCCCTGGGTTACAGAGTAGTTCAGGGCCAGCCTGGGCTATTTAGTGAGATCCAATCTCAAAAAAGTGAAAAGAGGGCAGGCACCAAAGCTGGGTGATAGAATATGTGTCTAGTATTTCTTCAAACCCTTGGCCTGTATGTATGCAGGAAGCAAAGAAACATACACAATACATACAAACCCCTTTGTGGGTAAAATTTGACTTAAGATGTGTCGGTGGTTAAGAGTCTGGCAGCTTGTACAGAGAACCTGGATTCAGTTCCCAGCACCCACACAGTAGCTCATAAATCTGTGTAACTCAAGTCCAGGAGATCTGCTGATGTCCTTTTCTGACCTCAGTTAGTTTACTTACATATATGCAGCCAAAACACTCATACACATAAAATAAGAAAATAAATCTTAAGAAAGTTTAATAATTGATTTAAAAACCTGTGTGTGCATGCATGTTGGAGCCCATAGCATGCCACTGAATATCTCCTGCCTTTGCTTTCCATCTTGGTTCTTGAGATCAGGTCTTTTGTGCACGGCTTTGACTAGACAGGGAGCCAGCCTCTTGTCTCAGCCTCCTAGTACTGTATTAAAGGGATGTATTGCTGTCCCTGGCTTTTTATGTGGTTGTTGAACATGGACCTCAGAGTCCCTTTACAAGTCAAGCAGTGAGCATCCTTGGCTACACAGTTGAGTTTGAGGCCAGCCTGGACTAAGTGTGACCCTAACTTAACCTTCTCTGCCACCCACTTAACCCTAATTTTTTTTTTTTTTTCAAATTTGTAGTTCTAGTTTCCAGTTGTGGCCAGGCAGTAGGCTTATTGTTAAAGAAGCCTCAGTGTTCCAACCATGTGTTCTTTGCCATAGGAATGATCTCACCTGAGACCTCAGGCACCACAACGTGGAGCGAGACTATGCCCACCACGTTCTTTCAGTTTTTGAATGGTTGCAAAGTAGCAACCCTAACTGGAATAAAGCTACCTGAGTGAAGGGGTTAATGCCATCAGACCTCAGCTGTTACGAGTTCCTGTCTCCCCTTTTCTTTGGGTGTGCATTGACCTTTTTCTCTTTATTTTTCTGCTGAGACTGAGGCTCCCTGAACTGTCAGGCATGGGCTTCAGTCCTTTGTCTCTGGGCGGAAGGGTTTGATAATATCTGTTTATTACTCAAGACAATTGGCGCTAATTTATCTTTGCTTATACACTCCTATTATCTTATAAAGCATCTCTTAATACTGTGTTTCCTAAGTAAAGAAAGATTACTGGGCTGGTGAGATGGCTCAGTGGGTAAGAGCACCCGACTGCTCTTCCGAAGGTCCAGAGTTCAAATCCCAGCAACCACATGGTGGCTCACAACCATCTGTAAAGAGATCTGACTCCCTCTTCTGGAGTGTGTGAAGACAGCTACAGTGTACTGGGTTTCATATAATAAATAAATAAATCTTTAAAAAAAAAAAAAAAAAAAGAAAGATTACGTGAAGTAATACTGCTGCGTGATTCTAACACGATTATCTTGGCTGCATTGTAAAGTACTAGGATTATCTTTTTCCCAGTCAGATGGAGTCTTTAAAGCTACTGGTATTTAAAAATGATACTGAAATTGGTTCCCATAGCAATACCCTACCCATTTCTTTTGGCAAACACTGCATCTTTTTACAAGCTAGATGGAGAAAGAGAAGTGTTTCTGAGTTTATTTATAAAACTAAGCCAACAGGATGAAGTTGTTTAGGATTTTACTCTTTATCTCTCAAGAGATAAAGGACAGTTGGATTAAGCTAAAATTAATGAGAGATTTTTTTACATTTGAATATAAGGTTAGACTCTAGTGTTTTTCCCTCCTCCCTCCTTCCCTTTCTTCTTCTTTTTCATTTTTTGAGACATGAAAATTAAGTTTCTCTATGTAGCCCTGGCTGTCCTAGAACTCACACTATAGACCAGGCTGGCCTCAAACTCAGAGATCCACCTGCCTCTGTTTCCCAAGTGCTAGGATTAAAGTATGTGCCACCACTGCCCGACTGTGTGTTTTATTATGTAAAAGTTAATATTAAAAAAAAAGATTTTATTCATTTATTTATTTGATCTGTATGATGAGTACACTGTAGCTATCTTTAGACACACCAGAAGAGGGCATCTGATCTCATTACAGATGGTTGTGAGTCACCATGTGGTTGCTGGGAATTGAATTCAGGACCTCTGGAAGAGCAGTCAGGGCTCTTAACCACTGAGCCATCTCTCCAGCCCAAAAACTTAATTTTTTTAAGAATGAAAAAAAAAAAAGATTGTATTTCATTTTATGAATATGAGTGTTTTGCCTGCATGTATGTATGTGTATCACCTGTGTGCCAGATGCCCACAGATACAAGAAGAGGGCATTGAAAGTCCCTGGAACTGGAGTTATAGACAGTTGTGAGCCACAGTTGGGTGCTGGCATATTGAATCCTGGTCCTCTGGATGAGTAGCCAGTACTTAACTGCTGAGCCCTTTCTTCAGCTGTACACATTGATTTTTGAGTAAGTGAAGGAATGGTGAGCCTAGAACTTGATACTTGCTAGCTAGTGTGCTGAGTACTGGAATTGTGTTAAATCAACGTTGCCTGTCTCATAAGTAGACATGAAAAGTTTAAATAATGAGAATCTAGAAATTAAACGTGAAGCCAGGTTTGCCCTGAAATCATACATGTACCATTATTTGGGCAGAGCAGACTATATTTAGTAATGTGTGTGTGTGTGTTTGTGCTCACGGGCATGTAGGCACATATGTGTGTGTGTGTGTGTGTGTGTGTATATATATATACACACACACACACACACAGGCATTTATGAATACAAAGGTAGTTAGTGAAAGAAGAGGCCGTGGATTTGAAGGAGAGCAGCAGTGGTATGTGGGAGGGCTTGGAAGGAGGGAAGGGAGGGGAATGTCGTGATTAATACAGTCTCAACAACATAACAACAGAATCCCTAAGTCAGCTGTCTGTCGTGACTTGTGTGCATTCGCAGGACTCCACAGGTGGAGGTGGGAGGCTCGTCACAACACAGAAGAAATGATCCCCAATCAGCCAGACCCCATCAAAGTCCTAACATAGACGGAATTTAAATGTCACAACACAGAAGAAATGATCCCCAATCAGCCAGACCCCATCAAAGTCCTAACATAGACGGAATTTAAATCATGTGAGGTTTTACTGAAGGTGTGTATCACCTGTGCCCAGACGTGATTACAGACTTACAGCAACGCCCGCATGGCACCTTGGTAGTGATTTCCCAGCTTTCTAAGGCTACATGGACTCTGTGCAGTATTCTTGAGTGGGGAAGGAAGTCCTGCTGATGTGCACAGTGTGGCTTACAGATAGCTGAAGGTGCTTCTCACTATCTATAGCAATACTCAAATTCATCTCAGTATTTGATTTATTTTTCTGAGAAGTATCAGTAACGTTATTAACCTGATACTTTATTCTTTTCAGTTTTATTCTCTAAATTTGACCTAATGTTTTGTTAATTCAGACTTTTGAGGTTTCCAGCATTTCAAAAGTAGACCTAATTCCATATTCTCCAGTTTGGTTCTTTTTCCCTGTTGTGTAAATTTTCAAAGCAGCAGATTCAAATAAATCCTTTGAAACTGGCATAAATTATATTTTTAAGAAGTTAGTATATAATATCCTTTAGCATTTGGTTCATTTAGCAAATTCTACATACTGAATGTAATAAAGGCACAGACAGTAATAATTCTGTCCTGATGGGCCTTACCTAGTGGGATCAGTTGAAGTGTCTTTCTCCTTAGAGGTCCTCATCTGTATTGCTGACTGGCACCCTCCTGAAACGGTATGACTTAGAATTCTGACTGATAGTGTTTTGTCTTCTATGTATGTATTAGGTTTAAACATTTACTTAGGCATAGAACAAACAATTTTACATCCCTACTTTTGAAGTCAGTGAAGAGGAACTCTTTCATGGTCAAGGCTTATCTTACTTAGATTCCATGTCTTAATTTTTATTTCAAAATACTTTTCAACTTTAGCTTAATTTTTAATTAAATGCTTTTGAAGGAAGGTCTCAGTAGTTGTCCAGACTTGCTTCCAGCTCTCACTGTCTAGCCCAGGGTGCCCTTGAATTTGTGTGGATATTCCTGTCTCAGTCTCTTGAGGGCTGGGATTACAGATATGCAGCATCAAGCCAGGCTGCTTCTTTTTTTTTTTTTTTTTTTTTTTGCTTTATTGCCTTTGTCTAAATTCTTAGTATCTTTTTTTGCCTAACCTTTAGCAACAATGTTCTGTTCTTCTTGCTTCTCTACGAACTTGTCCTAAATATAGCCACTGGATTAATCTCAAACTGCAGACACAATTAGGTTACTCTTTAGCTGCAGAATCTCATCCATGTATATTCACAACTCTGCAGAAGACACACATTGCTTTCTCTCAGGATCCTTGAGTTAAGTCCATATGGTGTTCTTTTCTCCCGTTTCACAGTAGATACTTATTTTGTTAATAGGAAATTCTTCTCCCCCCCCCCTTTATATCCAGATACTGGAGTGTGTAAAGGGGTTGTTAACAGTGGTGTGTTTGGGTGTCAAGTTGTGAAGGGATGAACCCCTGATTGATAATATTGGGAAGAAGGAGCCTCAGCTGAAGAACTGTCTCCATCAGTTTTACCTGTAGGGATGGATGTCTGTGGGCTGTTTTCTTTATTGCTGATTTATCCAGGAGAGCCTGGTCCACTGTGGGAGGTACCATTCACTGGTAAGTGGGCATGCATCAGGTTAAAAAGGTAGCTGAATAGAAGCCTGGTTGGCACCCTGGTGAGCTGCACTTCTTCATGATCTTTCCTGTAGTTGTTTCTTGAGCTCCTTCCCTGGCTTCACTTAGACTCTGACCTAGAAATGTTAGCCAAATAAACCATTTTTCCTCAAGCTGCTTTTGGTCAGAGTGTTAATGACAAGAAGAAAAAGCAAACTGAAAAAAAATTTTTTTAAAAGATTTATTTATTTATTTATTTTATGAAAGTACACTGTAGCTGTCTTCAGACACTCCAGAAGAGGGCACCTGATCTTGTTACGGATGGTTGTGAGCCACCATGTGGTTGCTGGGATTTGAACTCAGAACCTTCGGAAGAGCAGTCAGTGCTCTTACTCGCTGAGCCATCTCTCCAGCCCCCGCAAACTGAAATTCTTAAGAGTATTGCCAAAGAGGCTGTGTTGCACTGGATCTGTGATGGAGTTTAGTGAAGTTCTGTGTACTCAGTTGTATTTATTGTGGCTCTATTTTGATTGTTCTTTTTAAAGCCACTTTTTAAAGAGTACTGGTGTACGTAGCCTCCTAGTTGACAGAATAAATGTGTTCCTGGATTTTGCTAATCACTTACCCAAACAATGAAAAGGGAACATTCTAGTACTTGACGGAGAACAAAACACCACAGTTCACGCAAGCAAGCTAACTAGTTTTCCCGTGAGCTGTTTCCACGCTCTGTTCATGTACTTGTTGATAATTAATGCACTGAAGGGCCTCAAATGTCACTTGTGAAAAATCAAAAGTAGTTGGTAAAAATGTGGTAGTAGACAGGAAAGCTTAAGTTTAATCCCACTTTTGTCAGTTTTGATTCTTAGTCTAACATTGACTGTACTAAACCCAGGCTCTTTTCAAGATGGCATTAACCCCTTCACTCAGGTAGCTTTATTCCAGTTAGGGTTGCTACTTTGCATCCATTTTAAAACTAAAAGAATGTGGTGGGGGTAGTCTTGCTCAAGGTTGTGATGCCTGAGGTCTCAGTTGGGAAAACTGACAGTGTGAGATCATTCCCATGGCAAGGGACACATGGTTGGAACACCTGAGGCTTCTTTAACAATATGCCTACTGCCTGGCCACAACTGGAAACTAGAATTACAAATTTGGAAAAAAAAAAATTAGGGGTAAGTGGGTGGCAGAGAAGGAAGGTTAAGATAGGTTCACACTTAGTCCAGGCTGGCCTCAAACTCACTGTGTAGCCAAGGATGCCCTTGATTTCTGAGCCTCCTGCCTCCACATCTGGAGTTGGCTGAGATTACAGACACATGCCATTTTGTCCAGTTTATTAAAAGTTTATCTCCTCCCTTTCCTTCCACTTCTCTCTCTTCTCCTCTTCCTCCCTTTGACAGTCTCACTATGTAGCCCTACCTGGCTTGGAATTCACAGTGTAAACCAGGCTGGCCTCAAGTTCACAGACATCTGCCTGTCTGTGCCTCCCAAGCAGTTGGTTTAAAGAAAGACCTGTGTCATCAGGTAAAAAATAGTTTCTTAACTAATGTATTTCCTCCCTTAGGGGCTGGAAAGATGGCTGGTTCAGCAGCTAAGAGCACTGACTACTCCTGAAGAGGACCTGGGTTCAATTCCTGGCCCCACATGCTGACTCACAACCGTCTATAACTGCAGTGCAGACCTCCTTCCTGCCTCACCCAGGCGTGCATGTGGTGCACTAACCAGGCGTGCGGACAGAGCACCCAGAAGACACTTTCCCCACTTAGTTACTTGCCTACCGCTTTTCTTCCTGTTTGAGGTGTAGGCTAGCTTAGAATGCAAGCAACATTTAGTTAGGCCACTTGTCCATTGCTGTTGTTTGGGAAGACTGTATAGAATAGTTCTACACTTGTTAAGAATCAGTGAAAGTAGCCAGGCACAGTGGCATACACTTTTAATCCCAGCTCTCTGTAGGCAGAGGCAGGTGAAATGCATGAGTTCAAGGACAGCCTGGAGTTCCAGGATAGCCAGGGCTACATAATACCATCTTTAAAAAAATCAGTGGAAGTTATATATATATATATATTTGGTCTGAGCCATATACAAGTGATCATGGTCTAGGGAAAAACCAGCTTTCCCCAATATATATATATATTTGTAGCTTTTAGGTTAAGTTTGAAAACATCATCCCCATGCAAACATTTCAACAAACAAGAAAAGGATAAAAAAGTAAACAAAAATGTACTGTTATATATTGTATGTATTGATCTTACTCTAAGATTGAATATTAAAGGGCACAAAGGTCATATTTTCTTCTTGGCAAGATTTTTTTTTTTAATGGAAACAGGAAGCCAATAAACCTGAAGAAACGTGTATGTTCCCAGACAGAAAACATATCATACAGCGAATTAATTAATGTTTAATAAGAAGGGCTTACTATGGAAGGACAATGCCTTTCCTGTAAATTCCCATTTGGTTCAGCATGAAAGTCTTAGAGACCTTGGAAGCAGTGGACATGACATGGGATATGGGAAGTGCTGGTGCGGCTTAGGAGCCTGTGAGTGCAGGGCTATGGAGAGCACTGTAGGTGGCTTCTTTCAGGTCACACTGTTCCTGTAGAGTTGTTGACAGCTTATCCCCTGCGGGTTTCTTGCATCCAGTTTTTAAAGGCAAAGTCAGCACTGACACTGCCGTTCCTTCCAGGGTATAAACAGGATTCCAGGTTTTATGAACCTAGCTCCAGAATCCTTGTTGCTGAACCCACATTGGAAATTAGGAGCAACTCCAAGCCATAAAAGCGTGGAAAATGGCTTTCACAGAGCTGGTCAGGAGTGGCACAGCTCACGTGGTTCTGCTGCTTTGGGGAGGAAGAGGTTCTGTGTGTTTCTTGAACCACTGCTTTATGTTGGCATCGGAGGCTCTGCCAGGCATTGTGAAAGAAGTCTTGTTCAAGGTGGTGAGGTTACAGTAGACTCTAGTCAGGCCTTGAATCACTGCCTTGTTGGACCTCTTTAGGAGCAGTGGTGGAATGTATTCTGTTGTGCCCATTGAGCTTCAAGTAATAAATTGAGATCCAGCCATGGTGAGTTCATTTGCTATCACTAACTCTGAGTCAGGACTTTCAGAACACGTATGATGATGTATTAGATGTTAAAACCATTGCCACGGGCAAAGTCCTGCTACTCACTCTTCTGACTCTATTCTTGCTGTTTAGCAGCAAGCGGACCAATTGAAATAGCCTTTTCTTGAGCTTTGTTTGTTTTGTTTTAATTTTTTATTATTCTTTTTGGTATTTATTCCCTTTCCTGATGTGAGCGTCTTCTCCATGTTGGAAGCATTCAGTCTGTTTGCTCTATACTTAATTTTGTGTTCCTGTAGCTTGTGTCTTTTATTTCCTACCTTTTCTGATTTCCAAAGAATTAACCAAATCTTCCTTACTACTTTTTCCTCCTCAATTACTGGCTCAAAAATAATACTTTCTAATTTTGTATTACTCTTGCCTTTTTGTTTGTTCTGCTTTTTCCAGAGAGGGTTTCTCTATATAGCTCTGGCTGTCCTGGAACTCGCTCTATAGACCAGGTTGCCTCATACTCGTGGAGATCCACCTGCCTCTGCCTCCCGAGTATTGGGATTAAAGGTGTGTGCTGCTACTGCCCAGCTTATTCTTGCATTTTTATGTGGATCCCTTTCTAAGTTTATCCGGCGATCTTTGCCTCATGCTTTATTTTTATTGTTTAAGGTTTACATTGGCTTTACTGAACTTTCTTCTTTGTATTGTTTTTCATTACAGTCAAGACTTATTTAGATTTTTTTAGACTTACATAATTTTTCTCCTTCGTATACTCTTTGCTCCTTGTTTAATTATATTTTAGTGTCAATAAAAACCTGTGGATGGTAGTATTTTTAGTCTTTTAATGAAAATGTTTTTACTTTGTATCCACTTAAAGTGCATCAGTGCTGGGCCTGATGGCTTACAGTGTAGCTTCAACTGTGTTGTGAGGGTTGTGTTTTAAGGACTACATGGGCAGTTCTCAAGATGCGATGCCTTTTCTCAAAAGAGAAAACCAGACGAGTATGTCAAAGGGCCAGGGACTATCTCAGTTGTACAGCACTGTAAAATATTGAATATTTTGGAAATATAGCTGGGTTGCCTGGATATAGAGTTAGAAGCATGCAGCCATCTAGGACTCTAGTCCTGTTAGGAACTTATCTGCTCATTTCATCCTTTTTGATTTGATTTCTCCTTTTGATCATGAAATTTGGCTCTTATTCCATTTGTGAGCTATATTAAAATTGTCTTAGATTAAATTATGTATAAACCACAGAAATTGATTTTTCATAGTTCTGGAATCTGGGACGTTAAAGATCAGGGTACCAGGGCTGGAGAGATGGCTCAGTGGTTAAGAGCACCGACTGCTCTTCCAGAGGTCCTGAGTTCAATTCCCAGCAACCACATGGTGGCTCACAACCATCTGTAATGAGATCTGATGCCCTCTTCTGGTGTGTCTGAAGACAGCTACCGTGAACTCATAAAAGAAATAAATCAGAGAGAGAGAGAGAGAGAGAGAGAGAGAGAGAGACAGAGAGAGAGAGATAGATCAGGGTACTGACAGATCACGTGTCTAGAGCTTCCCTTGCCCCGCCCAGCACACATATACAGCCTTCTCTTCATGGTTGTGTGGGTAGAAGGGGCAGACAAGCCTCGTTGGGACACTGTTTCCATTCATGAGGGTCTACCCTCTTCAAGGTCCTACTTCTAGTAGAGCTGCATTGCAATGAAATTTTAGCATGGACTTAAGAGGTGGCAAACATCCAGACTGTGCATGGTACTTGTGAATGAACCTTCCTCTTTGCCCTTTCAGATCTGCTGAAGTATATTTAGTGGAAAGAATGAAGGAAATGAAGTAGTCCTTCAATTTAAATTCTATCTTATATTGCTGTCTCTGTCAACCCTGCTTTAAAGAAATGAGAAGCCAGGTATCCCAGCACTTGGGAGGCAGAGGCAGGTGGATTTCTGAGTTCGAGTCCAGCCTGGTCTACAAAGTGAGTTCCAGGACAGCCAGGGCTATACAGAGAAACCCTGTCTTGAAAAACAAAAACAAAACAAAACAAACAAACAAAAAAAAAGAAATGAGAAAATAGTTTTGTCTGAGTCGTATACAAGTGATCATGGTCTAAGGAAATCCAGTTTTCCCCAATATATATTATACCCTGGAAGAGCTTGTCATGATTTCGATATTGCAGTTCGAAAAAGCGTTTGAACTTGCAGGTGGTCCTCTGTGCTAGTTCATTTTTCATTATAGTAATAGACTACCGGAGGTTGGCCAACTTTATAAGGAGATTTATTTTGGTCTTAGTGATGGTTCAGAACATCAGACTCAGGTTGTTGATAAATCAGGTCCCCTGTGACTGAGGGACTGGGTTTCTCATATGTGCTAGCTTAGGATGTCACAAGAGCTACCATAATCTTTTCACTGGCATGCATGCTCCCTTGACCTAACAACTTTTTATTCATACCTTTATTGCCTCAGTAAGGACCAACCATAACTCCAGCACACCACCTCTACACCATACTGTCCATGGTGGACACGTAGAATGGACTTTTGGAGTGTAAGAGTGTTTGTTGTCAACCCTCTCCCTCAGTCTGTCTTGTGCTGGGATGGGGTTGTGTGCCACTTGCTTTGGATGTAACATTTGTTTTAGGATGGATGGTAGTGGTCTCTGATGATACGGTGGTGAGTGGTGGTTATACTCCTGACAGTGTTCCAGAAGCCATTGAATGTGTTACATAATACCGTGAAATTTTCATCTGGTTATTTTTTACTTCAGTTTAAAAAAAAAGTGGGGGGGGGTCAGATGTTGCTTGGTATTTGTAGTCTTGCTTTATCCAGTACATCTTGAGAGCAGTGCTTCTTTTGCCAAATAGGTTCTGTGGAATACTAGAACTTAGAAATGTTCATATGTTGTTGGAAGTTTTCCTTTGGAAAAGTGGATTCTACCAGAAAAGTGTACTTAGGTAAGATTTCTTACTGACTGTTGGGCTTCATAATGCACTTAGCCCATTAGAAGCCCTGAGATGTGTACAATCAGGAAGCTTGTTGAACTCAGCACTTCCTAAAGTTAAGCCAAATAACTGTTGCTTACTGTCATTCTCAGTACTGTACACTGTAAATAATTCAGTGGTGTACTTTTGTATGAGTCCCAGTGCCGTAGGTTCATTTACACTAGCATCACTGCAAACAGGCCAGTGGAGACCCATGCTAGATGTCATCATGGCTGTGGTATCACTGGGTGTTGAGAAGACTTCAACTCGGCCTTAATCTTAGAGGTGCACAATCACTTATGTGGCCATTGTTAATATTATGGTATTATATAGCCTGTAATGAACTAGGATGTTGACAGTATAATTAATAAATAAGCTTTAATTCTTCTTTATAGAAAATAGCTGATACTCAGCATTTGTCCACTATTAACATATCAACATTTACACATTAATATTGTTATATTTCGTATATTCTCCAAATGGCTATAGTGTAGGTATCATTCTCATTAGGTTTATTTATGTGTAGGATTTTGGCTTTTCATATACTTGAATTTATTTCTTTTTCTTTTTCTTTTTCTTCTTCTTTTTTTTTTTTTTTTTTTGGTTTTTTTTTTTTTTGGTTTTTTTTTTTTTTTTTTTTTTTTGGTTTTTTGAGACAGGGTTTCTCTGTGTAGCCCTGGCTGTCCTGGAACTCACTTTGTAGACCAGGCTGGCCTCAAACTCAGAAATCCACCTGCCTCTGCCTCCCGAGTGCTGGGATTAAAGGCGTGTGCCACCACGCCCGGCTTGAATTTATTTCTTATTTTATTTTATATCATATGTGTAGAGTAAGTAAGCATTCTCCCTTTGTTCTGGATTGCTAACATTTGTAAGTGATTAGATCAGTTGTGGTATTCCCCCCATTATTTATGCAGTGGTTGAAAATAATGAGGAGATGGAGCTTATAGTGGTATGGACTAGAATCTTCTGATTATCTTAGTGATGCTCTGGTGTGGATATTTGTGTCTCCAAGAGTGTTTTCACATTGAAATCCTAACCCTAAAGTTATCCTGCAATTGGTGTCTTTGTGAGAGTGACCAGAAAGATTTCTTACCTCTTACATCACAAGAGGCTACAAGGAGAGGGAAGCTGGCTGACGCAGTCGCTGGATCTGCTGGCAACTTGATCTTCAGAATTTCCAGCCTTCAGAACTGCGAAATAAATGTGTTTGTAGGTCACCTAGTCTATGGTAATTTGTTATAGATTGTAGCTCACATGGACTTAGACAGGAGTTATTTTATTTCCACCTAGACTTGCTGTCTTTTGGCTGATGCCCTAGGGCCATTGCTGAGAGTTGTTTCAGTGTGGTTGGCTCCTGAGCTGTACAAGTGAGTCAGGCCTGACCGTGACAGGCACAAGGGTTTCAGCGCTTTCCCACGTGCATTGCTGACAAGCCGGAGCAGATCTCTCGTAGGCTCCTCTTGGCAGTTAGACAAAGCGTGTTGGCAAGACTCACATAATAAATTCCTTGAGATGGCCTCAAGACTGGGTTGTTTAAAAGTTACTGCTTCTGAATTATTTATGCTTCCTCTGGTGTTCTTCTCAAGTGGTGGCTAGAGTGCTGAAATTAGAATTAATGTTAGAGACCTTTTTTCTTGATGACCCATTTCTAAAGTGAAGCACATAGTCACCTATGAAGAACTATGATGCCTACTGGTATCTTGGCAAGTATCCCAAGCACATGCATACATGGCGAGCTCATATGATGTCTTCTTTCGGACACTGTTTGTGGTAAGGTTCCATGATGTTTCTGTATCTGAACTAGCCTGATCTACATAGCGAGTTCTAGGACAGTCAGGGCTGTGGATAAACCCTGTCCCAAAACAACAACATCACACAACAAACAAAGTTGCTATAAGATATTTAATAACTAACTCTATTAGTTCTTAATATGGCCCGGCTAGTGCCCCAACAATCAAGACATACTTGTGTAGATTTATTTAATCAGCTTTAGCACAGTTCCGGGTAATTACCCTCATAACTTTCCTACATTAGACAGGCTATTTCTCAGCGTGCTCCCCAGTTCCTTGCTGTTTGAGTCTCACCAGAGTTACTCCTGCTCCATCACTCTGTCTGTCTTCAGGATGTATTTCTCTCCCTGGTCCATCCCATCTAATGGAGACCTCCTGCTCTCTCTTCTCCTTCCCTCTCTTCTTCCGTCTCTGTGTGGGACCCCAACCCAGTGAATGAAGCCCCACCTACCTCTATCTCCCCTGTAATTGGCTGCCAGCCACCTTTACTTACACAGTCAGAGAATATTGGTGAGCAAAGTTTACAGAAGATATTTGGTATATGTGAGAATGTGCTTGTCAGGACTGCAACCAGTTCTGGGGGTTAGCATTTAGCATTTGAATACATAGCAACACCAGACCAACCCCCAGCCAACCAGCTGCAGCCACCACCACCACCACCACCACCACCACCACCACCAACAGTGGGGGGAAAACCAAACCAAACCAAAAGAAATCCCCCAAAGCCCACATTGTTGATTGGATAGATGTCCTGCATTTTAGCCTGTTTTTTCATTCTATAATTACATCAAGGTTGTTACTTATTCTCTTCCATAGATAATTGGAAAAACAACTTTGCTTTTGCCCCTAAGAAATTGGATTGCTAAAACTGAGGGACCTGGGTAATGTCTAGTTTCCTTTTACATAATGACTCTGTGAATTTTCTGTTTCTTACTTTATATGCATTGCTTCTTGCACACGGCAAAGCTTTTCTCCTTACTCTTTCTTAAGCAGACTTTTAAATAGAAGAGTGTAGAGCCAGTTGAACTATCAAGTTGTGACTTGACTATTTTAAGTATCTGTCAAATTTAACCACTTGAACCTAAGAAACTTAGGATTAGTGTGTGCATGGTATGTGTTTGTGTGATGTACACCTGCTGTGTGCATGGTATGTGCTTGTGTGATGTACACCTGCTGTGTGCATGGTATGTGCTTGTGTGGTGTACACCTGCTGTGTGCATGGTATGTGCTTGTGTGATGTACACCTGCTGTGTGCATGGTATGTGCTTGTGTGGTGTACACCTGCTGTGTGCATGGTATGTGCTTGTGTGATGTACACCTGCTGTGTGCATGGTATGTGCTTGTGTGGTGCACACCTGCTGTGTGCATGGTATGTGCTTGTGTGATGTACACCTGCTGTGTGCATGGTATGTGCTTGTGTGGTGTACACCTGCTGTGTGCATGGTATGTGCTTGTGTGGTGCACACCTGCTGTGTGCATGGTATGTGCTTGTGTGGTGCA
This sequence comes from Mus caroli, assembly GCF_978045245.1. Lineage (NCBI taxonomy): Eukaryota > Metazoa > Chordata > Mammalia > Rodentia > Muridae > Mus > Mus caroli. Next base: position 38,706,483 of record NW_028227264.1, read on the forward strand.
CACCTGCTGTGTGCATGGTATGTGCTTGTGTGATGTACACCTGCTGTGTGCATGGTATGTGCTTGTGTGGTGTACACCTGCTGTGTGCATGGTATGTGCTTGTGTGGTGCACACCTGCTGTGTGCATGGTATGTGCTTGTGTGGTGCACACCTGCTGTGTGCATGGTATGTGCTTGTGTGATGTACACCTGCTGTGTGCATGGTATGTGCTTGTGTGGTGCACACCTGCTGTGTGCATGGTATGTGCTTGTGTGGTGCACACCTGCTGTGTGCATGGTATGTGCTTGTGTGGTGTATACCTGCTGTGTGCATGGTATGTGCTTGTGTGGTGTACACCTGCTGTGTGCATGGTATGTGCTTGTGTGGTGCACACCTGCTGTGTGCATGGTATGTGCTTGTGTGATGTACACCTGCTGTGTGCATGGTATGTGTGATGTACACCTGCTGGTTAGAGCATAGTTTTGTGGGGTCATTTCTCTCCTTCTACCTTAAGGTGGGTTCCGAGTGACTAGCTCAGGTCAGCAGACTTGTGGGGCACAGGTGCTTTATCCACTGACCATCTTGGCCCAGCTTCTTGGGTCTAAGGTGGAGACTCATCCGGTACTATCTTAGTTGTTTTCTTGTTGAAATAGCACAAGTGTTAGAATGTGAAAATTTTATATTATCCTTTCATGAATGAGAGATCACATTGATAATGTTACCATGTTGCCAGAAGCACATTAAAGTGAAACTTGCTTAGAAGATTGGTTAGAAACCGTGTCCTTTAAGAACTCATTCTTACAAATAGATGAGGTAGGATGATGGTGACGGGTTTGCAGGCAACAGGAGTGGCGATGTCAGCAGGTAATATTCCCCCTGTCTTCCGTCCTGAGGGAGGCAGCTCTCAGAATCAGATCCTGTAAGCTGCAGATAGAGGTCAGTTGGAGTCGTGGTGGATGGTGGTCCTCAGGAATAGCAGGCAGATGGACAGCCTTTGCCTTTCCCAAGAACATAACAGTGACTGCATGAGCTAGCAGTCTAAACCAGGGTTCTCAACCTGTGAGTCGCAACCCCCTTCACAGGGCTGCCTAAGACCATCAGAAAACAGATAGATGTCTTTACATTATGATTCATAACAGTAGCAAAATTATAGTTATTAAGTGTGTGTTATTACAGTTATTAAATAGCAACAAAAATAAATTTATGGTTGGGGGTCACTGTAACATGAGAACTGTATTAAAGGGTAAGAGCATTAGGAAGGTTGAGAGCCACTTGTCTAAACCAGCACTGCCTGCAGGGACTCAGTGTGGTGAGGGAATACATGATGCTGAGTATGTGAAGCCTTGAGTTTACTTTTAGCCCTCAGTGGAGCTAGGAACTAAATAATACCTACAACTTGAAGATAGGGCCTTTTTTTCTGTATATTTTTATATTAAAGAGTTAGGCAAATGTGCAAATGTATGCATTATAATATGTATGATATTAAATATATGTAATAATTAGAGCAACAGGAATGTGCTATTTAAAACAATCTTTTATGCTCAGACAGTGTAATAGTGGGTAAGCCATTAATACTGCTTATTAAAAAGTGGATGGGTATTGAGCAGAAGTTTATGTTACGTTATGTTATATAAAACAGACTGGTTACAGTTTGGGAGTGGTGAAAAATGTTTTGTGCCTATTGATAGGTAGGATTTGAAACGGGCATCAGAAGCCTTGCTTTAGACTGGGGGGGGGGGGTGGTAAGCTCACGTAGAGCTGTTGTCTAGTGTGTGCAAGGCACCCAGTTCCAGCGTGTGTGGTGAGGGATGGGGATGGAGAAAAGGAAATGACTTTCCCTTTGTTTTGTTGTCAGCTGTGTGACTTCAGATGAGGTACTTCACCTTTTAGCCTTCTCAGGTTGTCTGCTGTAAAAGAGACATTTAAACATAGTGCCGTTGTGCCCCGAGGAACAGCATGGGACTTTAACCTCTGACTCCCACATAGAACACTCACCTCTCCTCTAATGCTTCAGTTTTGCAGGAACTGCCACGGTTTTGTGTGTTTGTGTCTTTGTGTGTTTTCTGTAATTCACCAAAGTGGTAAAAAAGTGAGCAAGAGGCTCCTTAGCTCTCCTAGAAACCACAGAATTGAGAGCTCTAAACACATGACAGACCTGCCTGGTTTTGCCTCTGGAGTGTTGGAACTAAAAGTTTATACCACCACACCTAGAGTTAGAATTACATTTTTTTTTAATTTTAAACTTTTAATTGAGCCTTCGTGAAGTCCCTCCATATCTGCCCTTTGCCCTTGTAATCTCTCCTCTTCCCCAAAGAAAACAAAACAAAAAATAAAGATTAAAAACAAAACTCTCACTGTGGAAGCTGTGGTGTGTCAGTGTGTCACACAGTATACTCTTTCGTCCAAACAGCTTCACTTGAAAAAATTCATTGCAGAGTCATTGCTTTGGTTCAAGGCCCCTGGCTTCTGCTACACCATCAGCACTGGATCCTCATCCTGTTGTTGCCTGAGCCGTGGAGGTCCTGCAGCTGTGGATCTGCAGGACCAGTTCCTTCACGTGCTCCAGCAGCTCCTAGATGGGGGAGATGTTGGGATGGGCCAACTCAAAGTCCTGGATCTGGGTGGTAATTGGGTTGGTCAACCTGCCAGCTCTCCCATGCCCATGTCACCAGGGCCAGCTCCTGCCTGCCTCCCAGGCAAGGGGTGGGGCCAACTCACATAGTACCACAGCTGACAAGCAGGCAGGCCTGCTCAGCTCAGCCCTTGGGTATCACTGTGACCCCAGGTGGCAGCCTCAGACACCTGTATGGCCTCTGTTAGTAATGCCTGGCTGCAGGCAGACCTCTTAGAATTCTTAATCATAGTTCCATAAGAAAGACATCTTGCATGCTTTATGCAAGGGCAGGGTACTTAGAGCTACTTGGAATGCTCTTTTTTTTTTATTGTTGGGACAATCACATACAGCTTAGGCTATTCTCCAGACTTGTGTGCAGCTGAGGTTGCTTTGGACTTTTAATACTCTGCTCAGTAGCAGCCTTGTGTTACAGTTGCTTATTTCTGTAGTTTAAGTTCAGTAGTTCTAGTAGTTATCTGAGTTACTGGACTGGAAAAGCCGTTAAGGTTTAAAGCAGGGGCACAGTGAAGCCACTGAACGGGCCCATTCTGTTGGTAAGAAGATGGTTTATTTGGGGTATCTGACTGGTGGGGAAAGCCTTGTCAGTCTTATGGGCACAGGAGGGCTGTGTATGTGTGGTATCCGCCTAGAGTTAGCATGGGGCTGTTTGTGCTCACCAGATGCCCTTTGTCTAGGATAGTTGACCATTATGGGTGGATAATGGAAGTAATGGCTTTCCCTGCAAAGACCACTTGATGAGGTTTCTGAGGAGTGCTGAGTTCAGGAGTTTGTTTACCAGACAGTAATCGTTAAGTTTGCCCAGCAGCACTGCCACTTTTAGGGCCCACTTTGGACCAACAGAAGCCTCCGTCGAGGCTGGCTTGGGTTCTTTCTAACATTTGGCAGTGGTCTTTTGCATTTCACTTTGTTTGCTTTTGGCCCCTGATATTTCGTCAAATTTGGTTTTAGACTCTAGAGGATATTAGACAAATTTTAAAAGGATTCCAGCCCTTTAAGAGGCATACAGATGCCCGGTGCTGGTTGTGGCAGTGTCGGTAACAGAGGTGGTGGTTTGGGGCCATAGTGCACACCTTTAATCCCAGCACTCAGGAGGCAGAGTTGACAGGTGGATCTCTGTCAGTTGGAGGCTAGCCTAGTCTACAGAGTGAGTCCAGGACAGCCAGGGGCTGCTGGGAGAAACCCCTTCTCACACCTTACCCCATTCTAGCCCCCCTTCCCCCCAAAAAGAGGTGCACAGACTGCAGCAGACAGGAAGCTGCCAGAAGAATGCTGGGATCAGGTAGGGAGCTGCAGTGTAGGTAATGTGCAGGATAAGGGAAACTACTGATCCAGGATCATTATTCTGCTTGATATAGCTCTAAAAATGCTTAGCTTTATTAGGTATTATAGATATAAGGTGCTCGGAACAGTGAGTATTTGTGTGAGGTTTGGTTTAATCTTACCAAGTCACCATTTTCAGAATTGAAATGGTGAAGGTTGACCCTGGTTAGATAGAGCACCTTCCTGAAGGGCCTTGTGCTGCGACGTTAGCTCTGTCTTCACTGCCGATCCTCCACAGTATCTGTCGGTTCCAACTACAAGGGACATCAGTTTTTGTTGTTTTGTTTTGGGGTGTGCGTGTGTATGTTGTGTGCGCACGGGCGTGTGTGTGTGTGTGTGTGTGTGTGTGTCTGTCTGTCTGTCTGTCTGTCTGACAGAAGCAGCTGGGAAACCGCTGTGGGTACTAGCTATACTGACATGCTTATTTGCTAGAAGGTCACTTTGTCATAGTTATGTGCTACTTAATATTTTAGAATTCATTCTGTTAAAAACTAGAATCTTTCATTACATGTTAGTTTGGGCTACAGTGAGCAAATAGTTAGGGAAGAGTCTGTGAAATCTTGAGTATATGCTAATTTTCCTATATATTTTTCTGTTTCTGTATTTTTAAAATGTTGTTGTTTCTCCTGTTGTAACAAAGCCAAATGATGCAGAGCTTCTCTGAGCCCTTAGTGACTCTCTAGTCACGGCCTGCTGGCTTCTGTTCCTTGCCTGTTGAAGGCCACTTTGCTTGGGTTGTATCCTAGCTGTTTGTCCATCAGTTAGTTTTAAAAGTATTTACATCCCACACGTGACGGCTCCCTTGCTGCAACCAGGGTTTGAGACAGACATGATGCTGACTGTGCCATTTAAAGTTTCAATAGTGAAAACTAACCTTTTGTTGTGTCTAAATACCTTCAATAGAATCTGCTCCATCTAGCAGGAATTCCTCTTAGCGTTTAGGATGCTCCGTTCTTATTCTGCTAGGAAGGGCACTTTGCTTCCTAGCAGTACCTTCTCCTGTGTGAAGGAGGCACCTACTTTTTTCTCTAGAATTTTAGACAGTGATATCCTCTTTCTAGATATCGTCTTTCTATTGTGTCTCTTTTAAAAACACTTTATCATTTATTTTCCTAAAGAGTTCTCTGTTTAATTCTCTTCCTGTCACTTGGCACCTCTTCTCTGCAGTGTGAATCCCAGGCTCCTCACCTCCAGTTAAGCCCTGGCTCTAAGCTCCAGATCCTGATGACTTCAGTCTGTAACACCTGATACTAAAGTCAGCCATCCCCCATTCGGACTTGTAATGTTTTCTCTTATCTCTAAACCATACCTACCAAGCCTGTTTATTTCCTGGCCATCCTGGATCATTTGTCTTTGAATCAGTGACTAGATCCTATTACTATGTTGCTGCCCTCTCATTTTCTATCCCTTCCTTCCTATTACTGTTATGTACCCACCTATACTGGCTTGTGCAGTTTATGAAATTGAATATATATATATGTATATATAATCATATATACATGTGTATATATGTACATACACACAATGGGATATGTACACACACACATATATATATATACATATATATATACATATATGAATAATAAACATAAGAAAGAGATTGTTTCCTAAATTATAAATGTGTGGGGTAGAAGGGGATTGAGGAAGTAAAAATCAAGAAAGAGGTGGCTGACTGAAGTAGAGAAAGATGGTATAAAGTAAGGGATAAAGAGCTGTGTGAAGTCAAATAGGATGACATTAGCCAAAGACAAGTGAGCATGCTGCTGTGGCTCTGACTGCACCACAGTCACCATCTGTTTGCCATGTTAATGAAAAGAAAGCCTGAGTTCAGTCTCCCCTGTTCTGCTTTAAATTTATTATTCTTAAATTTTTACTTTATTTACTGAATTATGTTTCCAGTATTAGCTAGTCATTCTGTGGTTGCTTGCTTTGATAGGACGTGATTGTCAAAGGATGGTGTTGGTAATTAGCACGTACGTACCCTTGGACACAAAAAACACTCCTTAGAGTACATTCCATAGGACATGGTGGTACAGCTGTGCTCTCAGCTATGCAGGAGGCTGAGGCAAGATGACCATTTGAACCTAGTAGTTCCAGAGTAGCTAGGGCAGTGTAGCAATATCTTTTCTAAAATAATAATATTAAATCCATATCTTGAATCTCTCTTATATATATTGGGACATTGTGGGGTTTTGGGGGGGTTGGTTTTGTTTTTGCCAGAATTCTAGAATTTTCAGAAACTTTGATATTTAAAAAAAGTCTGTTTATTTTGGTGACCTCTTTATAGATAACACAAACAAAAACAAATTTTCAATCTTAAAAATCTCAAAGACATTAATGATTATAATTTTGAATGTGGGGCTATTCCAGTATATGTACTCATTTATAAGAAATTGTTTGTTTTAATCTTACATAGTTGTTTAGAGTTCCCTTTTTGAATTTTCAGGAATTTTTTTTTATTCATTATTATTTTGATAAGTAGAATCCTTTTCAAGTCAGCCATACCAAAAATTGTCTTAGAGATGATAATGGGCACTGGGGAGATGGTTCAGTGGTTAGGACCACCTCCAGAAGACCTAAGTTTGGTTCTAGCACCCAGGTCCATTGACTCACAACTGCCTATTGTAAAGATGTACACTCACATGACACACATACCTTTAAATATAAATTCTTGGTTAGACTATTAGTAGATTATTACGATTTTTTTCTTCTGAGGACATTTTCAGATGCTATCAATATAATATCTAATAGCAGTCATTTTTATTTAAGACTGTGTATGTCTGTCTACACTCTCTTTGTCTTTTTCTTCATGCTTAGAACCATTGCTGGGTACTGGCATTTTCTTTTTTTCCCCTAGTCTTGTTACTTGTGGAAAAGATGTTAGTTGCAACTCATATAAGTTGGTTTCACAGTTCACTAATGGGTCATGTAGGCTGCAGTTCAAACCCCAGTGCCTTAGAATAGCTTTTCACAAAAATTATTATTTTAAGTGCAGAACAGTATAAGCTATAAAACCAAAAGTTACAGTGACTTGTTTGTTCAGTTAATTTTGGTTGGCATTTCAGTAGTGTATGCACAGTCAGACTTCCAAGCACCATGGCAACATCTGTGTTGTATACAAGCAGTATTGTGGTTAAAATGGTGGCGGGCGTTGTGGGGCCGCTGGATGAGGTGGGACGCAGGAAGTCTTGATTGCGTGCACCCCACGGCATCGCTGGGTGGGCGGCAGGCTGTGAGAAGCTGCAGGACCCTGCTGGGGGAAAGGGGGCGACAGGTTCTTACGCTCTTGGACACCGCTGATGCAGACGCCAAGGAAAGAAAGAATGGAGTAGAGGCCGGTGGGGCTGGCTCTGGCCCGATTCTGAAGGGGAAAAGGCAGGAGAGAGCTTTGGCTAGTTCCTGTGGGGTAGAGAGTCTCTGGCTTGCTCACTCTGCTCCATTGCTCCCCACCGCTGGTTGATGAGAAGAGGCAGTCCATTGGGATGAGTGAAACCTTATCCCACTTTCTCAGGGCAAATGCCTTTTGCAGGGAGGAGTGTCTGGGAAGGAGAGCTTTGTTTGGCTAAGCCCCTGAGGCCTTTGGGTACCTCATTAACATGGAGATCTGTCTTGAGGCTACACCCTCTACCTGTTGGAGGTGCTTGGGGCGTTGCCCTACTTGACTGATGGCCAGAGAATTATGGAGATATGGGGGCGGGGAGGGGGGGGGTCGTCTTGGGTCAGGAGCCCAGTGTCTGGGGGCGTGGCAAATGCCTTCTGTCCTTTGCAGGAACTTCTGCTGGGTCTCCAGGGTTTAAACCTAGCTCAACCAGAAAACCGGCTGCCTTTCACGGTCCTACTCTGTACTATAACACTTAAAATTTAAATATTTAACTTTCTACATTTACTCAATTGTTGTGTGTTGAATAGGCTCGGAAGTACTGTGGCTAATGTGTTTGGAGGTCAGAAGACAGCCTTCAGGAGTCTGTTCTCTCCTCCCACTGTGTGGGCCCCTGGACTGAACTCAGGTCATCAGGCTTAGGCAAGCACTTTACCTCCTAAGCCATCTCACTAGCCCATAATATGGAAAATTTTAAACCTTTGTTTTTGTTTTCCTTCAGCAAGAAAGTAGCTAATGTAAATAAGTGGCTTCCAGCTGCCTTTTCAAAGTTTTCATAAGGCTTAAAAAGCTCCAGAGAGGTTATATACACCTAGTTTTACTTTTGAAGTTACTATTACTTGTTAGTGATTGATCATCATCAGCCAAACACGGATCTTACTCTCCGTAGGTTTAATGGCTCTGTGCAATGCTACATTTCTTTAACTAGTTTTAACTTTGTTTTTGTTTTTTTGTTTTTTTTTTTGTTTTTGTTTTTGAGACAGGGTTTCTGTGTATAGCCCTGGCTGTCCTGGAACCCCCATTGTAGACTAGGCTGGCCTCGAACTCAGAAATCCGCCAGCCTCTGCCTCTCAAGTGCTGGGGTTTAACTTCTTTTAATGAAGCATTTCTTTAACTAGTTTCTCACTGATGTCATTTAGACAATTTAATCTTTAAAAAACTTCCCTGCTCTGAATAAAACACATCTCTTTGGCTTCAATTTGTGTTTAAAATAGAAGCAGATTTAGTATTCCATAATCTTTTTACTATTTTAAGTTATATTTACTTTTGTGAATTATCTGTTTATATTGTCTGTCTCTTGTATTTCTTTCTTTTTTTTTTTTTTTTTTTTTCCTTTTTCTTTCCTTCTTTTTTTTCTTTGAGACAGGGTTTCTCTGTATAGCCCTGGCTGTCCTGGAACTCACTCTTGTAGACCAGGCTGGCCTTGAACTCAGAAGTCCACCTGCCTCTACCTCCCAAGTGCTGGGATTAAAGGCATGTGCCACTACTGCCTGGCTTCTTCTTTTTTTTTTTTTTAATTGATTTTTATAAGCAGTATAACGGGCAGCATGACACCTTGCTGTCTTAGATTGGATGGTGTTCACAAGCTTGCTGTTGACTTAGTCCAGTAATATTCGAGACACACACACACACACTGAATCAAAGCTTTAAATATCAAAGCTCAGAAATCAAAAAAGCTTGCTTTGCCGGGTGTGGTGGCGCACGCCTTTAATCCCAGCACTTGGGAGGCAGAGGCAGGTAGATTTCTGAGTTCGAGGCCAGCCTGGTCTACAAAGTGAGTTCCAGGACAGCCAGGGCTACACAGAGAAACCCTGTCTCGAAAAACAAAACAAAACAAAACAAAACAAAAAAAAAGCTTGCTTTATAGTGTGTACATGTACACTGCTAACAATGAGATTATTATAAATCTTCTCCTGTCCCTGCTCTCACCCACCCTTTCTGACACTGTCTTGAAGTCCTCCAGTATCAGTGGTCCAAGGGCTAAGATTAAGGCTGTTCATCCATATTTGCCTGATTTTCATCATTATAATGTAATGATTTCTAGCCTTTTAAATCTAATCATTGCTTAGTGTATTTCCGTAAGAGCTTCACGTCTGCTAGTTTAATTCATTTTAAAAGATTAAAGTTGGGCTGACTATACAGCTCAGTGGTTGCATGTCTGACTTTAAATTTTTCTAACACCACACAAAAATATAATAAACATCACACCGTTAGCGTGAATATAATTTTTTAGCATTCATTGATTAGAAATAGTAGATGGATAGTAAAAAGACATAAATTAAAATTAGTTACTTCATCGTGTAAACCAGCCCTCTGTTTTCGCATAGTGCATACGTAGGTTTCTTAGCAGACTGGGAATGAAGTAGTCTCGTGTAACAGAGTCAGTACAGTAGATGTTTCCTGAATTGGATTCAGTTTAGACCAATGGTTGACTTCTAGTTACCTCTGTTAAAATCTCTGTGAGGTAGTTTAGAATAAGGATGCACAATTGATTGATGGGGTGTAATTCACTGTGTCGTGAGGCAGGCAGCGTGTAATCATTTCTATTGGTAGTTCCGTGGTTATTAGTAACTCACGCAAACCCTTAGCTATGATTTATAAACAGTGGTGTCATTTCTTACAGTACTTGGAGTGCTCACTCAACCACTTAGATTTAGAAGATGGCACAGGGAGGGGAGGGAGGAGGGAGGCAGAGAGAGGGATGAATTAGAATGCTCTTGAGAATTAGGTTTTACTATGCAGACTCCACTGTATCTGTTTCATTTTTTCATATTTTAACTTTGCATATTCACAGTCCTGTTGATTTATAAGAAAGTTTTGAAGTTCTCATATGTAATGTATTACATGGAAGCTTACCTAAATAAACATACATCCTATCACAATAAGGGCGATGTGAACTTATTTATTTTAGACTTTACAACTTAGATACTGCTCTCAGAGCAAGTATGTGCAGAACTTGAAGTCACAGAGAAAAGAAACCAGATTGTTCAGTAGGAAGAGAAGCAGAGCGCATGTAGCCACCGTATTATGGTCGGCAGGCTCTCCTACTGCAGGGTTTCAGGCACCTGGGCCGGGAGGCAGCATTGTGCTATTTCCCATCATGCCCTGGTTCTTTAATGAGTATTTGTTACTGCCTTGATTGGTTAGCTTTTTTAGGAATGGAAGTAGAACTACATCACTTCCCTTCTCCTTCCCTTCCCCCAGCTCCTCCCAGGTACCCTCCTTTCAACGTCTCCCACGCACCCCCTCCCAAGTTGAAAGCCTCTTCCTTTGATTATTATTGTAACATCATCTTCCCTCTCCCTGTATATTCCCAAATATAACTATATGTAACTATAATATACTGGGTTCATAGTAGTCCTTAGTTACCTCTAGTTCTTTATCTGAAAGCGTGACCCCCTGGACTCTCTCCCCTCTGGTTACAATGCCTGTTGATCCTTGACATTTGACACTTTATGAAGTCTAATCTATTTCTAGAGGAGGCTGTTTCAGAGCACTTCCGGGAATTCTGGTTCTTAGGATCTTTCTGCCCCCTCTTCTACAATGTTCCTGAGCTATGGCTCACAATACAGGCACTCTTACATAGTTATTATAACTGCCAGGACTCACCATGTTCCATTGATGTCTGTACTGTGTCTGTTTGTAGTTTTCTGTGATAGTTTCCATTTGATGTAAAGTCAGGCTTCTTTGAGGAAGGGTGGATGGAACTGACACTGGTTAGGGTTTCAACTAAAGTACAATTACAGCTCCCATTTATCAAGAATTTATCTTATGCTATGCATTCTACATAGATTATTGCATGCTTGTTCTTTTTAATGTTCTTGCAAGTAATGGTAGTTATGAGTAGAAACTATAATTGGTCAAGAGTTTGGCATTGAGTTTATATACTTAATCACTGTATAGTCATTTATTTGTTATGGGAGCCTGTGTAAGTAGATTATTCTACAAGATTCAGAGTTAAGGAGCGTACTTTGTGTCATACTGCTAGTAAATCAGAGCTCACTTGCTTTTGTTTCTGCTTGCATTATATGTGGTGCTGTATTATGACAAGTGGAAGTGTGTATATGTGTATGCATAGTGGAACCTTGCAAAGTTGGGCTACTGTGCTTATTAAACCTCCTTTCATAGTATGAGTGCCTCCTGCTGGAAGGTTATAATGTAGCCAATATGCTTTTGAAATGCTAGCTTTGAAAGAGGCTGTCAAAGGGGTGGGTGTCTAGTTTCACTATGAATTACTAACAATCTACTAACTAAATTACTAACAAATTACTAACTAATTTTAGGATCACTCCCCACTGATATTAGGCAGTCCTCCTAATTTACTATAAAATTCACTGCTTCATTATTATGTTGTTTTAAATTTTGATATACTCAGTACTTTCTAAAATAAAGTCATTGGAATGCTTTTACCCAAGGGGAAGCTTGATGGCCCTATGAGTCATATTGTTATTTAAAACATACACACACAAAGAATAGAAAGTTGAATTTATTTTGGGAAAAATAAGTTATTTGAGTATAAGAATTTTAGAGTTCTTTTTAAAAAAAGAGCCTGGAACCCAAGGGAGTATTATAGACAACACGAAAGGCAATGTGGTAAAAATAGAAATGGGGAGCGTTATAGGCAGCACACGGAATGTGGGTGAAAATAGATGTGCATGCTGGAATTGGCTTGGTAAAGAGTCCAGGGCTTCAGGAAAGATCTTAAATAGTGCTTTAGAGAAAAATAGAGCTCTAACTTAGATTTTGTATGTGTTTAGGACAGTGAAAAGAGGATACTTCTTTTTAATGTTTGTTTGGGTTTTTTTTTTGTTTTGTTTTGTTTTATTTTTTTCCAGACAGGGTTTCTCTGTGTAGCCCTGGCTGTCCTGGAACTCACTCTGTAGACCAGGCTGGCCTCGAACTCAGAAATCCGCCTGCCTCTGCCTCCCAAGTGCTGGGATTAAAGGCGTGCGCCACCACGCCCGGCTTTAAAATTTTTTAAATTAAAAAAAAAAAAAACCTTTAGTGTATATACCTGAACCTATAATATATGGATATACTGTAATTATCCATTTTGTTATTATTGAACACTGAGGTTGTTCATGGCTATTTTATTTGTTCTGTAAATAATGGTAGAAGGCTTACTTACTTGTTTTGTTGCAAATTGAGGGTAGTGAATATACTTTTTTGTGTGATGTTTATCCAGGATCTAATGTTTCCTTTGTAAACTAGTCTTAAAAAATACATCTGAGAGCTGATGAGATACTCAGTTGATAAAGTACTTATCTCTCAAGCATGAAGACCTGATTCAGGTGCATGTCTTTGTAATCTCAGTATTGGAGACGTAGAGACATAACACTTTTTCGGAGCTTGCTGGCTGGCCAGCCTAGCCAAGTTGGTGAGCTTACAGTAAGAAAGAGACCTTTACCCAGAAATGAAAGTGGAGACAGTTGAGGAAGACACCATATATAGTAGCCTCTGGTTTCCACATGCATATCTACTTTTCTAGTGGAATATATCTTAATTTAAAAAAATCATTCAAAATACTTTTTAATAGAGGATAGTTTGTCAAAAAAATCAAAATTTTACAAGGCTATTTATTGTTTTCATGCATAAGAATCACACTGGCTCAATAGACTTAAGTCATTCAACAAGTATTATTGAGTGCTTCATTATGTCATAGACATCATTTTGAGCACTGGGACTATAAAACAGCAAAAAGCTTTGCTATTAATAGACAATGACAATAAACAACTTAAAGCGATGTCTGTTTAAGTAAGTACCTCTGTACAATGATAGTTAAAAGAATGATAATTTTGGAAAGATGGGAAATGAAGGAATTAAGCCTAGGCTATAACTTATTCAAAGGGGACTCTTTAGGACAGGTGTGCATACAAGTTAGGAACATTGAAATAAGTGTGCAGGGCTGGTGAGATGGCTCAGTGGGTAAGAGCACCCGACTGCTCTTCCGAAGGTCCAGAGTTCAAATCCCAGCAACCACATGGTGGCTCACAACCATCCGTAACGAGATCTGGCGCCCTCTTCTGGAGTGTCTGAAGATAGCTACAGTGAACTTACATATAATAAATAAATAAATCTTAAAAAAAAAAAAAAAGAAATAAGTGTGCAAATTGAGGCACAACCAACTTCTTCCTTGACATCGGAAGGGAAGTCAGAGATGCTGGACAGCACAGACCTCGCCTGACAGTAGACAGGACATTTTCTGCGTTGTGGTCAGTTACCTGCAGTGTGGACTTACGGACCAATCTCCACGGCACTGGGGACAGGTAGCCAGGATGATACTCTCCTGGCAGTGCATTTTATTCCATTGAAGTAGAAATATTTTCCTTCAAATTTCTAAATTAAGAAGCATTAGTTTGAAATTGTAGAGAGGAATACAGAGCTGAAGTATATTTGGAAGAATATATAGTAATATACTTTTACTTTAAAAAAAAACTTTACATCTGTTTATTCTTCTCTTTGAAGACAAAGACAATTTTTAATTACTTGTGAAAATCACAGTAGTGACTGGAAAGCAAAGTGGAGAAGAGCTAATGACAATTTCAGTAGGAGGGCCAGGGAGGACTTCCTCAGGAAGTGACGGATGAGACTAGAGCAGGTCAGGCCCCTCCTCCACTGCAAGCCCCTGAGTGCCGTTGCCATTTTCTTGAAGATCAGATGGAGTTGAAGACAGGGAAAGTCGAGAGTGCCACCTCAGCTTTAGCCATTAGACACTGCAGTAGAGATGCTGCATTTGGGGGAGAGTTGTGAGCAGGAGGCAAACACGTATACAAATTATTTGCATAAGTGTTACTTAAATTCCGTAAAGTAGATGCGATCACCAAAACCAAGAACCCCCGAGCTCCTTCAGTGTGCCTGGTATTGTGCCATCCGCTTTTGTCCGAGAAGTCCATGGTTGACAGGGAGGCAAATGTAGACAGTTACTAGGATAAGCTATGCTAACACAAACATGCACCTGTGCAAATGATTCGGCAACGCCAAGTCTGATGTCATTCTGCCTCTTACTGTGCTCTATCAAGCTCTCAGCAGCATCCACGAAACGTGTGCCGAAATCTGTCCAACTGTGGAAACTTTTAATAGTGACTGACTCTCCATTTGATTCCTAGAGTTGTGTGTGTTAGGGGGGACACTTTATTTGTCCCTGTCATTGGCTAGGAGCACGTGACTAATGTAGCTAAGATGCAAAGGCAGTCCTACTTGAGCCAATAGCATTGGAGGCTGACACAGTTAGCTGAACATGCACTGTTTTTCCCTCCCCACGCAAGGGGGAAGGACTGTCAGCCTTCCCTGATCTTAAAATAAAGTTGTACCATACAATTGTTATTAGAATTAAATGGGAGTTAAACATTTTTATACAATAATTGTGCACATTTTAAGTATTCGATAAACAGGTAACAAAAAGGAAAAAAAAAAAACCAACAAAAGTATAATGAGCTTTACATTACAAGACTGCTTACCAAGAGAGATGCTGGAGTTCACATTTGGTTTTTTGTTTTGTTTTTTTTAATTTTATTTTTTATCCTTTTTTTTCTTCTTCTTTTTTTTATGTGAATGGGTGTTTTGTCTGCATATATGTCAGAGTACCAGGTGCATGCAGTGTCTGTGAGGGCCAGAGGAGAACATCGGAGCTCTCCGGAACTGGAGTTTCAGAGCTGCATATATGTCAGAGTACCAGGTGCATGAAGTGTCTGTGAGGGCCAGAGGAGAGCATCCGAGCTCTCCGGAACTGGAGTTTCAGAGCTGTCATGTGGTGCTGAGAATGGAACCCAGGTCCTCTGGGAGCGCAGCCAGTGCTGTTAACTGCTGACTTGAAAGTTTGAGGCAGGAGGATCACAAGTTCAAAGCCAGTCTGGACTAACATAATTAGGTTGTGCATGCGTGTGTGCATGCTTGTGTGCGTGTGTTTTCTAGAGGCTGAACTCCTCAGGGTCTCATATATGCTAGGCAAATATTTTAGTGCTGAACTGTATCATTTTTGCTTTTTACTTTTGAGATGGGGGTCTCACTAAATTGCCTAAGCCTTGAATTTATTTTATAGTCCAGATAGCCCTTGAACTTCCTGAGTAGGCCTATGATTATAGGCCTGTGTGAACATGTATGATGAGCTTCTAGCTTGAAAAACAAACAAACAAAAAATGAAGTATGTTTCTCTGTGCCTATTAAGTCTGAATCCCATTGAGTAGTCTGGAACTGGCATATTAAAAGGCTTTTACCTTGCGCTCATGCTATTTTCTCAAACTGCTGCCTATCATGTGCAGCTGATGAGTTTTCATTTGGGCTGTCCACTTCCTTGTCAGGGTGGAACTAGAAGCTTGTACCCTGTGAAGGCTATTCTTTTTTGTGTGTACAGGACCTCTATGTGAGTCAGCTTTTGTCTATGTGACAGATATTTTAAGATAATCAGATTACTACATGCAAAGCTTTATAGTGTCAGAGATTTCAGGCCATAGCTTTATGGCTCTGTTGCCTGGAGCCAGAGCATGTGGCAGCAGAGGCCTGTTAATACTCATGCCTTTGGGGTGTAAGCTGGAGAGAGAGAGAGAAGGAGAGGGAGAGGGAGAGAGGGAGAGAGAAGAGAGAAGAGAAGAGAAGAGAAGAGAAGAGAAGAGAAGAGGGAGAGAGAGTCAGTCAGTCAGTCAGTCAGTGTATTTTGAGAGCTGTTTCCCCTTTCATGCTGCTTCCCTCAAAGCCAGGCCCAGTGAGGCATACCTGTCCTTCAGGAGGCTAAGTCAGGACTGCAGTAAGACCTGTCTCAAAGGATTCTGTTCATGTGGTAATATGTTCTCCTTTCTAATCAAGGAATATTCTCATATATTCTCTTTTTCTATCCTCCCTCCCTCCCTCCCTCCCTCCCTCCCTCCCTCCCTCCCTCCCTCTCATATTCAGCTTTTGAGAGAACTGAAGCACCCTAATGTGATCGCATTGCAGAAGGTGTTCCTTTCTCACAGCGACAGGAAGGTGTGGCTGCTATTTGACTATGCAGAACATGACCTTTGGGTAAGTTTGACCTCCTATTGTCCTTCTGTAGATAAGGGGCAAGTATGCAAGCAGAATGTACTACTAATGCACTGAAGAAAGCCTACTATAACTCACAGTTCAGAGCAACCGTAGTAAATGTTGGTTTTAAAGATGAGCACTACGTTTATAGAAATGGTGATATCTGTAATAGTTAGAAGTACGGGACCTCGTGCACTCAGCTAATGACAGTTTGGTAATGTGTGTAGTAAATACTGGTTCCTTTCCTGAGGCGCACACACATTTAATCAAGCGTATACTTGTGAGTAGTTAAGTTCAAGTTGATTTCTTACTGTATTTTGGTATTTAAAACTTTCGTATTTAATACCAAGTAGAAGTATGTATATAGTTTTTAGAATGCCTTATCAATACATAAAAAAGCCAATTCCTAACTAGAGCATTTTAAACATTTTTGTCTCTAAAACTACTAAACAAGCAAACCAAACAAACAAATTTGACAGTTAAATTATGGATAAATGTGGTTCCCTATGTTGTAGTTAGCCTTCTATATAAGTGAAAAGATCTGAGTAAGAATAACTTTGACAGGCTTATAAGGTCCTGAATGAACCTTGAAAGTTCATTAGAGAGCCAGTTACTGTGAGCTGTCTCTGGTCTCCGCGTGTGCTTGGTAGTCCATGCATGTGTGCACACAAATGAAAACATACACATTTACACACACATACATACATGCACACACACACACACACAAACCACATAAGTAAAATAGAATAGGGTTTGTTTTTTTTAAATTATTTTGTTCATCATTAGCACTTAGATGTGGAAATAGGAGAATCAAGAATTAAAGGTCATCCTTGGATATATATAAATAATGAGTTTGAAGTTACTCTGGGCTAACCTGAGGCCCTATCCCAAAACAAACGTGGTGGTTTGGTTTTTTTTTCTTCATTTTTCTTATTTCTCCTTTATTTCTACAAAGGTTTCTTGACAATGTATATAGCTCACTTTAAACAGAAGTATATGGGCTGATGCTGTGGCCCAGAATGGCTCAGAGTATCGGCTGTTCTTCATAGGACCTGGATGGGATTTGAGAGTAGGCATAGGCTGGGAAATTAGACATGGCCTATAGCCTTTTCCTCCCTGGCATTACAGTATTTCATAACCCACATTCACCACGTGACATAAAGTATGAGAGTTGGTGTGGTTCCTACTTTCCTTTATACTGCTCTTCATAGAATGCTGACCTTCAGGGGCAGCCCGGGGAGGAGGCGTGCTTTCCAGCAGTGCAAAGATGCCTTCTGTCTGATGCTGTCTCAACACACTGACTTTTTACACACCACTTGCCAGCCTTCTTCCTCCCGCCCGCCCGCCCGTCCTCAGCAGACCACCATCGACACGTTCTTAGGCATCTGAATGCCTACCCTTCTTACCACTGAGAGGTGATTTACTGACAGCTCTGAATGTTTTCAGTAAATCTGATTATAGACCCATATTAACATGGCCACATTCATCCCAAAATACAGTTTTTTGGATAACCTTATTATTCAGAAATTTTTGTTTCATTAACTTTAAAAGGTAAGTGTAAAATACAGAGCATTTATTTCAGTTTTCATTATGGTGGGATTTTGGTGGAGATATGAGCAGACTATATTATTATAGTATGTTTTAATTTTTAAATTTCAGCATATTATTAAGTTTCACCGTGCATCAAAAGCAAATAAAAAGCCCATGCAGTTACCAAGATCCATGGTTAAATCGCTCCTGTACCAGATTCTCGATGGCATCCATTACCTCCACGCAAACTGGGTGCTCCACAGGGACCTGGTAAGCACTTTGGTTTCATTCATGAACATATCTTTGTCTTTCTCAAATTTAACAAAATCATTCATTTTGGTACAATTAGAATAGAACATTAGCTAAGAAAACATTGTAAATACATGCAAAAGGAGAGATTAAAAAGTCACTTATAACCTACAATCAAAAGACTGGGAGCTGATGAAGTGTCGGCTCCTGTCTGTAATCTCAGCACTTGAGAAACTGCGGTAGGAGGATTGCCATGAGTTCAAGGATAGCCTAGGCAAATAGTGAAGGTATCTTCCCCAACTCCTTAAACCTTCCCTCCCTCCCTCCCTCCCTCCCTCCCTCCCTCCCTCCCTCCCTCTCTCCCTTCCTCCCTCCCTCCCTTCCTCCCTCCCTCCCCTTTTACACCTTACAAAGTGCAGGAATGCACACCAGTTACTCAGACAGTAAGATAATTTACAGCCAGCCTGAGCTACATAGCAAAGCCCTGTTTCAATAAAAAAACCAAACAAACTAGATTATCTTTAAACATTTGGTCTCTATTATTTCTTTAAATCAATACATGGCTGTAAACTATCAGTGTGACTTTTAACATTAGTAGTGTATAATTTTAATGCTCAGTCAATGTGTAAAGCTGTTGGACTTCACTTCAACTTGTTCTATATATAAAAGCACTAATAATGAAAGTTGAGTTCTAATTTTTCATCCCCTTAAATAATGACATTGCCTCTGGTAAAATATACCTATTAGACAGATTAGCCCCAATGCAAATGTCTGGTCTTATATTTTAATTTGATATATGTATAATAAACATTTACTAATAATTGACTTATATGCTAAGTACTCACTTGATTTGCAGGTTAGATTGTTATTTTTTATTTATTATAAACATAAGAGTATAGGACAGTGGTAATCCTGGTACCTTTATCTCTGCAGGTGTTATCTTACCCCACATAATTTGATAATACTTTATTTCATTAGGTTTTTGTGATTTTTAGATCCAGAAATGATAGGGGCTAGTGTAGGTAGATTGCAGCTCTCTTAGCTGAGGAGAGTTATGCTGCAGAAATAGTGAGTGCATGAAGAGCGTGCAGTGACTATCCCTTGTCAGTCAGACTGGAATCTGCCCAGGACACTTCCTGTTGTGGCATTGGAGTTGAATGATAGTGACCACAAGTCAGTCATTTACCAGCAAGATTTTGCTGACATGACCCTGATATAGCTGTCTCTTGTGATGCTATTCCAGTGCCTGGCAAATACAGAAGTGGATGCTCACAGTCATCTATAGGATGGAACACAGGGCCCCCAATGGAGGAGCTAGAGAAAGTACCCAGGGAGCTAAAGGGGTCTGCAACCCTATAGGTGAAACAACAATATGAACTAACCAGTACCCCCTGACCTCGTGTCTCTAGCTGCATATGTAGCAGAAGATGGCCTAGTCGGCCATCATTGGGAGGAGAGGCCCTTGGTCTTGTAAAGATCATATATGCCCCAGTACAGGGGAATGCCAGGGCCAGGAAGTGGGAGTGGGTGAGTAGGGGAGCAGGGCAGGGGGAGGGTATAGGGGACTTTTGGGATAGCATTTGAATTGTAAATGAAGAAAATATCTAATAAAAAAAGATTCAAATTGAAAAAAAAAAGAAACTTAGATTTAAAAAAAATAAGGATTATGAAGATCTTTAAGTCTCCTAGCTTTCCAGTTCTATATTTACCATGAGTTAATTACCACATTCTAAATGCTTCAGAGGCACTTGAGGTTGTTCTGGAGTGACCGACCACATGGTCAGCATTTAGATCTCTGTTTTCAAGGTTCCAGTCACATCTGAATCATTAGTGAGACTCTTTTATTCAGGGCTGGTGTGAGTGTTTTCACCTTGTTTTACAGAGTTACTGTTTTGCTCTCAGTGGAATAGTTTTCTGACAGTCTATGATAGACACAAATCAGTATAACCAGGACTCCGATTTTCTTGTTTATTTGCTGTCTGTCTGCAGTGTCCTCTCTCTTGGTTACAGCACCAGCCTCCTCTTAGCATCCAGACTTTTGGCCTTTTTTGTAGTTTACATCTAGAACACGGCATTGTCAAATTTATATTCTCTCTTCTTCTCACCTGTTTTTACCCCCTGTAACCTCTTCCTTGCTCAGACCTTTATTCCGTCTGTCTTATCATGTTACAGCTTCTAAATGTGTCTACTACATTAATTCCTTTAACAGTCTTTCTCCTTCCAGTCCATGTAGACCTGATGACCATGTGTTAGCCTTTCAGGAACTTTGGCATAAGTACAGTTTTCAGGATCTTACTGAATATAGCTCTACTGACTTCAGACACTCCCCTGACCTCATCCCTTTCTGCTTGCCTTCTACTATTGGTTATTCCCACATTGTCCTGAGATTTCTTGCCTTAATGGCTTGCATTTCCTGGTCTTATTCTTGTCCCTGTCTCTCCATACTCAGATGTGCTTGTCTTTCGAGGCTAGCAGCAGTATTTAAAGCTTAGCTCTGGAGCCGCCTCAGCAGTTAGGCACTGGCCGCTCTTGCCAAGGACCCGGGTTTCATTCCCAGCACCCACATGGCAGCTCACAACTGTCGATCACTCCAGCCCCAGGGGAGCTGATGCTGTCTCCTGGCCTCCACGGGCACAGACAAACGTGCAGAAAAATGTATAATAAATATAGTAAGATTAAATGAACATGAATAAATATAATAAACTGAAATACATTTTTAAAAATTAAAGCTTTTAAAAAATATCCCAACTCAATTTTGAGATGAAATTTTGTTATACATTCTTGTTATATTTCATGTTCTCTTGTGGTATTGTTTATATCATGTAGATGCCTTAGATCAGTGGTTATAAACTTGTGGGTTGCAACCCCTTTGGGGGTTGAACAGCCTTTCACAGGAGTCGCATAAGGCCATCAGAAAACGTACTTACATTATAATTCATAACAATAGCAAAATTACAGTTATGAAGTAGCCACAAAAATGATTTTATGCTTGGGGTCACCACAACATGAGGAACTATGGCTCACGCCTTTAATCCCAGCACTTGGGAGGCAGAGGCAGGCAGATTTCTGAGTTGGAGGCCAGCCCGGTCTACAGAGTGAGTTCCAGGACAGCCAGGGCTATACAGAGAAACCCTGTCTCTAACAACCAAAAAAAAAAAAAAAAGGAAGGTTGAGAACCACTGTGTTAAATCATCTCCTGGACTAACTTTTTTGCGAAGGCAGGGGTTTGATCCTTCTTATATACAGTAAATATTGTAGAAATAGCAGAATTTGAAACACTGACCTCCATGAACTTTTAGAGTGTGTGTGTGTGTGTGCGCGCGCGCATGTACATAAAACAGAAAAATAGGAATGATATGGGTGCACCTGTATCAGAGGCCCTCAAAGGAGGTGGGGACTAAGAGGAGCATCAGGACCTACCTGTGCACCAACAGATTTAACCCAGGGAATAGGATGGTAGGTCCTCTGAGGTGCATACTCTGGGCTGCTATTCAAGCCAAGAAGATCTCTGTGTGTGGTGCAGGGGTGGGGGTGGGGTGGGGGGAGGAGGCGAGGCTTCAGGGAAGAAGGACTTGACCTGGACTTTGACACAGAATTTAAAAACTTAGGGAGGGAAGGAATGCTGGTTATAAAAAATTGAAATGAGAAATTGTAAGGTGAGAAGGCACTTATCTCAGAAAGGACATGGATTCTGCCTGGCTCAAATAGGAATAAATGGTGTAATGTAAAGAAAGACAAAAATACTCAGGTTGCAGCTGGGTCTGGAGTTTATTCAGGGGCTTGGTTTGTTTTAAGATCCTGAAACTTTGTGATCAAAAGAATGGACTCTTCCCTGATTACAAAATGCTTTTTTTGTCCATAGGGTGAGTGTAGGGTTTAAGTATATTATGAAAGAAGTTCTGACTAACACAGTGCTTGTTTGTATTTTGTCCACATGATTACTGTAGCTTTCCACCATTGTAGTGTAAGAAATTCTAATGAACTCGGTGCAGTCCCCAGTCATTTCCACTGGCTCGGAGCCTGTCTCTGGACCACACTGTCTTGCTTTTGCCCAAGTGTTTTCAGGAGTGGGATGTTTAACCTAGACATTTACATTGTCACAGTGGAGAAATGGAAAGTGTATAACATAAGGGTTTGTTTTTTAAAAGGAGATGGAGCTATTTGAAATTGATTGTAGTGGGCTAACGCTGTTCTGTGAGACTCTGGAGAGCTTTTAACTGCTTCGTTTCCCTTTGCTTTAGACCATTTGTGAGTCACAACTGTGTCTTTGTACTTACTGTCTCTAGCTGATGGCTTCATAGGAAATCATGCAAGTACATTATGAGAAAAAATATAAACTTGCTGCTTGATAATATAATGAAAGGAAATTGAGAGTAGCTAAAAGCTAAGGTTCTAGAGTTCATATACAGGATCATTAATCCTCAAAATGATATTTTAAAAGAGTTATTTATTTATTATTATACATAAGTACACTGTAGCTGACTTCAGACGCACCAGAAGAGGGCGCCAGATCTTATTACAGGTGGTTGTGAGCCACCATATGGTTGCTGGGATTTGAACTCAGGACCTTCAGAAGAGCAGTCAGTGCTCTTATCTGCTGAGCCATTTCACCAGCCCCTTAAAATGATTTTTTAAACTATGATTTTTTTTCATGTCTGGAACAATATTTCAGGTATATGATTTAGATCCTAGAATGTTATACAAAAGCAGAGAATTTTAAAGCCACTTAAAAGATTATTTGGGTTGAGGAATTGGCTTTAAAAGGAAAGGAGAAAGAGCTACATGTATTTTTCTTGGCTGAGAGACAATGAAGGAGAGGCGTAAGTCTATAAATATTGAACGTATAAACAGTTAGAGAGTGAGCTGTATCTTAGGTTCAGCAGGCAGGCCGCATCGCAGAGGATGATGAGTGCCGGGTGACTGTGTTCATGGGATTGCTGCTCTGGCTGGGGAGGGCCAGGATGGAGCTGGCAGCCTTTAGCAGTGGTGAGCTTCCTAGAGCAGAGTGCACACCTCACTGCCCCTGCCCTGCTGCTGCCTCAATGTGTGTGTTTGTAAGCATATGAGAAGATTGTCTGCAGGCAGAGCATGTGACACTTAACACAGACAGCCATGCTGGCCGACAGCAGTACCAAGTAGGTCCACTGGTCCTCAGTTTTAGCGCATTACTCCCAGGTCTGTGGCATGTGTGACCTACAGTTAGACTGTCTTTCCTCTCTCATATGCTAGAGCCCAGCACCTGCTCAGCTCTGGGCTTTACTGAGTGAAGACGGGAGCGAATGCTCGGGCCTGGCCTGGCTCTTCTCTTTCAGACAGTATTTGTGCAAGTTCTGTCCTACAAGTTCAACTTGCACTATGAGTTGTTGGTTTTTTGTCTTTTGTTTTATATTAGTGAGCTGAATTTATATTTGTTTAAAGTTCCGAGGGGCTCTAGAGGCGGCTCAGGTTGAGTGTTTTGCTGCATTTGTAGAGGACCAGGTTAAGTTCCTGGCACCCAGATGGCTGCTCCCAACCATTTGTAATTCAAGTTCCAGATCTACACCTTTTCTGGTCCCTCGGGCTCCACACATACATGTAGACAAAATGTGCATACAGATAAAAAGTAAATTAATCTTTGTAAATAAAAAGTAGAGGATAGCAGTTTCTAAGCCAGCCATTAGGCTTCCATTCCCTTTCCTGTGTATGGAGGTCTTGGAATTTATGCAGTTGGCTCCCTACCTTAACACTGAACTTCTGAAATCCTCCTGCCAGCCCTTCTAGAGGCGCCTCTGGACAGTCCTCATTAATGCACCCGCGCTCCAGATGGGCCTTCCTCCCCAGCAGAGCTCAGGTGTAAGTGTGGGATCATCCTTCCTGGTTTCTAAAGGGTTAAACCCCAGTCCATGTGTCCTGAGAGTACATCTGAATACTACAAATATTTCACCAAGTCTTAATATTTAAAATATGGAAATTTTAAAAAGTTAACTAACATCAAACTTAGTACATGCTTTGAACAGCTTAGTTTTCATTCTTCCCTCTTAAATGAGACATGACTGAGAGGCTCTAGAGGCAAGAATGCTATGCTAGTCAGATGACTTTGTATTGTCATTTGATTTATTAATTCTACTGAGAGAGAGTTACTACAGAAGATAGTACTTATCTGAGTGGACTTAACTGGTCTGCAATGTTTTAAATGTCATCTTGCCAGGGCAGGGCTGTGAGGCAGTAGGGCAGGGCTCTGAGCTGACAATAGTGAAGAAAGCTAGGGCCACAGCAGGCAGTGCAGCGCAGGCAGCCCTGTCTCTCCTGTTCTCTGGTCTTGACTATGCATGCCCTGTGGCTAACTGCCTGAGTTCCTGCGCTGACTTCTCTAAGATGATGAGGAGACTGACCTGATTAGAAAGCCAGGCAAACCTTTTTTCTCACGTTGCTTTAGTCAGGTGCTTTGTCACAACAACAGAAACAAAACCAGAGCACATACTGATAAATAAAAAACAAGAATGTCAGAGCTCTGTCTGCAAAGGAAGTTTTCATAATCCCCATGAAGGATTAAGCTTGATAGTGTGAATGGGCCTCAGGGCCTTGATTGAGCCTTGAGGTGGAGGGGAGCGAGCTCTAGACAGAGCAGTGTGGGATAGGGAGAAGTAAACATGGTCAGGCCTTAAAGGGAAGGAGAGGCTTCCTGGACAGGACCTTGGTTAGGAGTGAGAATGAGAAAAGTGTAAGGGGTGACTTGGGAGAAGGGTGGAGGCAGCACTAGCCAGCCAGCCGTGAGCAGGGAGGGGACTTGTGCTGGAGAATTTTTTGACAACTTGACGGAAGGTAGAGTAATCATCTGAGAAGTGGGAGCCTCGGAAGAGAAAGCACCTCCAAAAGACAGGGCTGTAGGCTAGCCTTTCTGCCATTTTCTTAATTGAAGGGCCCAGCCCACTGTGCGGTGCCACTGGGCAGGTGACCCTGGGCGCTATAAGAAAGCAAGCTGAGCAGGCTGAAGGGAGCAAGCCAGTAAGTCACACTCTTCCATGGCCTCTGCTCCAGTTCCTACATCCAGCTTCCTGCTTTGAGTTCCTGCTTAGACCTCCCTCAGTGACTTGAGTGTGATCTGAGCTAGAGTCACAAGATGAAATAAACCCTTTCCACTCTAAGTTGTTTGTAGCCATGGTGCTTTATCCAGGTAATAGAAACCCTAAGAGAGATGGGACTGGGGTGGGGATGGGGAGGGGTTCATCCCGGCGGTGTACATGTGCACATGTGTACACACACAAAGACACATAAACAAAAATACAAATAACTACAAAAAGAAAAGCAGACAAAACCAAAGGCCACAGACAGGAGCAGGAGCCTTAACGCTTTGAAGGAGGCTGGTTATATTAACACTAAACTAGCCATCAATCTTGATGGCAAAATTTATATAAGATGCTATTTCCACTTTATTTACAAGTTGATAAGTTGTGATAAATGGTTACCCAGGTGGTCACCAGTACTGGCAGTGTTCAGATCTGAGACCCTTTGCTTTCTCCAGGTCACGTGGGACGGTTCTGTTGTCCTCTGAGCGCACATTGAGTAGAAGACTTGTAGAGGCAAGGAACTGAGTCAGTGTGCCTAGAGATTGCCAGAGCTGGCCTGGGGAGAGTCTGCGGGAGGCCTGCGTTCTCAGGTGGGCCTGAGTGTTCAGTTAGAGAGAGCTCCGTTTGCCGCTGTTCTCTGATATGCTTCCTTTCTTTTATAATGAGAATGAACAAGACACACAGATACAAATTAAACTAAATAAAAAAGTAAACGAGGAAGAAGCAAGACTGTAGATGGGGCTTTGGACTGTGAGGGCTGTGACTAACCCTGGAACAGAGACATTGTTTTTCTAAGTTAACTTTATTTGAATGAGTGTCATAGATGTAAATAGAAAACTTTCTTGTTGTTGCTTCTGTGGGATGTATTTCTTAATGCTGAGTCTGAATGCCGGTGCAGTGTTATTGCTGCTGCTGATCCCAGTGTGCAGTATAGTTTGATTTTCTCCTCTGGACTTTGAAGTGTATTAGGTAAATAGCCTAGCAGATACATGCACTTCTTTTGCACCGAGCTTTTTTATAATGTTACTTTTTTTATTGGTTCTTGTTAGAGAAAAGAAAACCATATCTTGCTGTTCAGGCCTACAATCACTTCTAAATAGCAGACAAAGAAATCCATTGTTAAATGCTGGCAGTACTAGGTTGGCAGGCATTGTTTAATGTGAGTACCAGGTCGGATTAACATAACTGATATATTACAGATTAGACCAGCCTGGTTTTAAGGTAAAATGAAACTAGTCATGTACTTAGAATTACAAGTTTCTAATTTACACATAGCTTACATCACCTATAGACACAAACGTAAAAGGGAAGAGTTTCTTGCTTACAGGTACATTAGAGATACACTTTCTTTTTTTTTTTTTGTTTTTTCGAGACAGGGTTTCTCTGTGTAGCCCTGGCTATCCTGGAACTCACTTTGTAGACCAGGCTGGCCTCGAACTCAGAAATCTGCCTGCCTCTGCCTCCCAAGTGCTGGGATTAAAGGCGTGCGCCACCACGCCCGGCTGAGATATACTTTCAATAATGACCAGGCGCTCCAGATAAAGAAGCCTTTTACCCTACAATGTGCCTAATATGTACTAGACACTGTTCTGAGCACTTGGGAATGTAAGAATCAATAACGCATAACCTTTCCCTCATTGGATCCATTGTGGGGAAATTTATACACAGGTAGTCATAAAAACGCTTTAAAAGAAACTACAGGGTAGGGTTGTGGTTCACAGAGAACTCTTACCTAGCCATGAGCAACAAGGCTCTCATTCCTAATACTCAGGTTCTCTCCCTTTCCTTCCCCCTCTCCCTCATACCCAGACACACTCAGACACACACACAAACCCAGACACATACACCCCTTACCCCCCCCCACACACACACACACCATTCAAGGACTAGCTCAGCGTACAGTACTGAGAACACAGAAGTGGAGCCTAAGCAGCTGGGTGAGGGCCTTGGAACACTGCACATAAGCTCGTATGGTGAAAGCAATGGGTCTGGGAGCATTGCAGGCAAAGAAATGGCACCAATAAAGATGTAGACTAAGAAACTACAGACAGGTTGGTATCACTGCAAAAGAGAAAAGGCAAAAAAGCAAGGAAGACTAGTTATGGTGGATCCTAATTGTTGTCTTTAAAATATGGGTTTTCCTAGGCCAGTCAAGTTTTTAAGCGAGATGGCTCAGGGTTATGGAGCTGGTATGGACTCATGGGCAGCAGCTCTATCAAGTAGCTGTAGTCAGCTGGTGAGAAAACATGAAGCTCTGAGCAGCTGATGAGTACAAAGAGGAGGAAAGGCCGTAGTGAATACTTAGTTCTTAAGAAGCAGAGGAGCAATGACTAGATTCAAGGACAGGACCAAGGTCAGACTTCTGCTTTTGTTGACCAAGGAATACTAGGAAAAGACAGTTTTGTTAGGGAGAAGGAAAAATTAATCTTAGCTGGAAGGAGTTTATGGTACTTGTGAATATGATCTATTTCTAAGATACATGGGAGATTAGAGACTTAGTAGTCTTGATTTGGGGATCATTAGTGTACATGTGGTTTTTGTGGTTTTATACCCCGGAATAAAATCCAGAATTTTAAAACATATCAGAAATAATCTTAGTATATTTTAGGGTGTTCATTCATCTCCTGATACTTCTATTAAAATTGGGATGTTACCCATCAAAGGACACTTTTACCTAACCCCATAACTAGGTAGATTGTGAGTGTTCACCATTGGGAATGTAGTTCATGTTTTGTTCCTTAGCTGACTAGTGTATGGCAGGGCTCTGTTCTCTAATGTCTAGAAGCTTGAAGTCACATTCTTGAATTTCGCACCTCTGCCTTTCCCATCCCTCTTCCCCACTCCTTTCCCTTTGGCTTTTTGTGTGTTGGCTTGTTTGTTTGTTTTGCTTTGTTTTTAGGTAGCCTTAGCTATCTGGGAATTCATAGAGTTATATTTGCCTCTGCTTCCCAAGTGCTGATATTAAGGGAGTATTCCACCATGTCCAGCAATCTCCATTTGTTTGTTTGTTTAGAGATTGGCTCTCGTTTCCTAGACTAGCCTTGAATTTGCTAAGTAACCAAGAAAGACTTTGAACCCTGCATCCACTTCCCAAATGCTGGGATTACTGGTTTAGTCACTGTGCCTTGCTGTATTTTTAAATGCTCAACTATCCAATTAATGAAGTTTTTTATGGTATAGATAATTACGGTAGAGTAATGTCTGCAAATGACTACTGTGTTTGTTCAAGAAAAGAAAGCACAGCGCTTCCTGTTGGGTAGTTATTTGTTCTGTAGCACAGAATCTTATTTGTTCAGGGGAACAATGAAGAACAGTGTGCAAAATAAATATCCTGGGATTTGACTTCTGTATCAAATGTGAGGGGAATTGTACCACACTGTATT